>NC_063188.1:98306935-98371935 GCF_023159225.1 Perognathus longimembris pacificus
CCAAATTGTGCTGCGATGAACATTGTTGTGCTGGTGGCTTACTGTGGTTCCGCAGTAGGCTAAACATAGAGCTCCCTTACGACCCAGCAGCCCCACTTTTGGGCATCTACCCAAAAGATTACAAGCAAGACCACACTTCTGGTTTTCTGAGTGGTTAATTGGAGGTAAGAGTCTCACAGGGACTTTCGGTTTGATTCTCAGATGTCAGCCTTCTAAGTATCTAGGATTACAGGCATGAGCCACCAGTGTCTGGCATCTGCATTGGTTTCTAAATTACTGAAACTTTGATTTTTTTTTTTTTTTTGGCCAGTCCTGGGCCTTGGACTCAGGGCCTGAGCACTGTCCCTGGCTTCTTCCCGCTCAAGGCTAGCACTCTGCCACTTGAGCCACAGCGCCGCTTCTGGCCGTTTTCTGTATATGTGGTGCTGGGGAATCGAACCTAGGGCCTCGTGTATCCGAGGCAGGCACTCTTGCCGCTAGGCTATATCCCCAGCCTGAAACTTTGATTTTTAACAGTGGGTTTCCAACAGCTTTAGCACTGGTGATGTTTTAATTGGGACAGGGACTTCTGCATCAATTACTATCCATAATACTTCAAACTTTTGAGATGAGCTTTCCCTGATATATTTATTTTGAGCCACCCAAAGGACATATAAATGCAACACTTCCACTCTCAGTGATTTTTCTTCTTGGTAGTAGCACTGGGGGCTTTGAACAGAAGGCCTTGTGCTTGCCAAGCACGCACTGTACCACTTGATCCATACACACTTCCACCCTTTTGGTTTAGTTATGTTTCAGATTAGGTTTTGTGTTTTGGTCTAGGCTAGCCTTGGATTGCAATCCCTCTACCTATACCTCCGACACACCTGGGATCACAGAGTGTACCACCTCACCAGGCTTGTTATTATTTGTTTTGTTTTTTGCCAGTCCCGGGGCTTGAACTCAGGGCCTGAGCACTGTCCCTGGCTTCTTTTGGCTCAAGGCTAGCACTCTACCTCTTGAGCCACAGCGCCACTTCTGCCTTTTCTGTATATGTGGTGCTGAGGAATCGAACCCAGGGCTTCATGTATACGAGGCGAGCACTTTACCACTAGGCCATATTCCAAGTCCTGGCTTGTTTTTTGAGACAGGTTTTTTTTTTTTATCCCCCAGGCTGACTTTGAACCTTTATCTCAGTGTCCTGAGTAGCTGAGATTACAGGCATGAGCCACTATGCCCAATCCCAAGAAAGTAGTTTAGCCACCCACACAGAAACGTTAGACTGAGGACAGATACAAGCAAAAAAAATGCTTTGGATGAAAGGGCTAAGTTCAAAAGACCGATAAAGGTTATATTGCTGTGGCTTCAAAGGTCACACATGAGCACTTTTCTGAGTCTTTAGCTCATGAAATTAATAGCCTTTGTAAAACTGCTACAGGGGAGCCCTCCCACCCCAACAGCCCAGGCAGCACAACTAATCTGCATATGCTAAAGTGGGTTCCAGGGAAGATGCCAAAATAAGCTCCTGTCCTCCCTCACCTTTACTTTAATCCCCACATAGGTTTTGCTTTTACCATATGGTAATTATTTCCAAATCACAAGTGCAAACACTCACTCTGATTGGAAAATTAGCAGATTTCAAACTCAGGTAATTTGTCCCTAATGAGGAACTTGTTGAACTGAATTTAACAATTAACTCGTACACCCTTTGCTGCCTGCGGCTACAGCAGGGAAGCTGGGAGATGATGGAAGGAAGGGCAAGTCAAAAGCTGAGATCTGGCAGGACTTCCTGTCCAAGATAAAAGCTAGGATGGGAAAAGGCATGGTCTTGGGGCTATCAGAACATCAGGAACAGAGGTAAGGTGTGTGTGTGTGTGTGTGTGTGTGTGTGTGTGTGTGTGTGTCACACTCAATTATAGGCAAAAGTACAGAGACTCATGTAATAAGCTTCCATATAGCAATTCCCCAGCTCCATGAGCAACCCTGTTCCAATCTGCTTTCACCTGTGCCAGAACTAGAGTGTGGAGCTGGAGAAATCAGATGATGGAAAGAGGTTGGTGTGCCTCTACTCTCTCCCATTCCCACAGGGTTTAAGCACCATGGGAAGTGGACATAGGTGAGTTCGAGCTGACTTACCTACCAGGATGTTCAGGGTCTCTTCCTGGGCGCCTTGCTGACATGTGTAGCCTTCTCTTTCATGCTCTTTGCCCCATGACTGGGGCTTCTAGATTTCTAGCTGCAGATCCAAGGTGAGGTGACTGCAGCCTAATAGCATCGTAGCCAGCCCCTGGATTCCGGCTCATCAACCTCATTTTACTTATGGATTTCAGTGAGCAACTGCCAGAAATAAAGACCTGGTACCCAGCTCATGCCTGAGGCTATCTCTACCACCCACACTGCACCTCCATCCCGCTAAAATAACTGCAGGGTCTGGGAATGTGGCTTAGTGGTAGAGTGCTTGCCTGGTATGCATGAGGCCCTGGGTTCGAGTCCTCGGAGCCTTGTAAACAAACAAACAAAAACCTAATAAAATAAAATAACTGTAATGTCCACAAGCCAGACTCTAGCCTTACCTGGCTCTTACACACTCAAAATGTGGCTAGTGAGGATACCTGGCTCTTACACACTCAAAGGATGAAGACCTGGTTTTTATATTTATTTTAATTGATTTAAATTTAAAAGCTGATATTTGGTCCGATTATTGGAAACCACATTGTATGTATTTGGAAGGTAAATATACATTGGCAACTGCAAAATTTCTTGAAATCTAAATTCAAATCAAGTAATTTCAATTTTTAAAAAGTCCAAATTGAGACTAGATCTGGCATTCAAAAACTGGCACTGGTAGCTCACACTTTATAATCAGCTCATACCTATAATCCTAGCTACTCAGGAGACTGAGATCTGAGAAGCCAGTCCTTCTCCAGCCAAAGAAGAAAAGTCCATGAGACTCTTATCTCTGATTAACCACCAAAAAGCTGGAAGTAGAGCTGTGGCTCAAGTGACAGAGTGCTAGCCTTGAGTGAAGAACCTAAAATATAGCACACAGGCCCTGAGTTCAAGGCCTACCCTCCCCCCCACTGCACACACAAATTTAAATTTTTGAGAGACCATTATATAAATATAAGAAGTAAAATTTGTTAAGGAAACCTTTCCACTTTTTAAAATGTAGCTATGAAGAAAAAATTTAAATTACCTCTAAGTCTCTCCTTTTTTTTCCCCCATCATGGGGCTTGAACTCAGGGCCTGAGCACAGTCTCTGAGCTCTTTTGCCCAAGGCCAGGGCTCTGCCACTTTGAGCCACAGCTTGGAGATAAGGGTCGCACAGACTTTCCTGCCAGAGCTGGCTTTGAACACAATCTTCAGGTGTCAGCCTCCTGAGTGGCTAGGATTATATGGGTAAGCAAGCCACCAGGGCCCATCTCCCCTTTCTATTGCGTGTGTGTGTGTGTGTGTGTGTGTGAGAGAGAGAGAGAGAGAGAGATTTGGTTGTAATGTTTTTCGAGGCAAGGCTTCCTTATATAGCACAACTCACTATGCTCCTGCCTCAGCCTCAAAAGGGAATACTGAGATTTCAGGCCAAGACCAGAATGTCTCCATTCCAAATAGATGTCTGCCCTGGTATAAAGGCATGCCTTGTGCTTCCAAGGGTCTTTAATGAACAGAACTGTCTTCTTCTCAAACTCCCTGTGCTAAAGGCCCTGTTCAGCCAGTCATGACCAGCTCAACTAGACCAACCTAGATTTTCCTGTATGGTGCTCTGTGGGAACATTTTCTCTGTAACCCATAAGCCATCAGCTTCCACAACTAATAATTATCGTTTTCTGGTACAGTCCTGAACACATGGTCTAACAAGATTAATTGGGTCAGCCATCAGTATCGATATTCTCATGACACTACAATACATGAGCAGTTCATTCACAAAATGTAGTCTAAGGGTCCCTGCTTCAAAATAGTAACAAATGGGAAGCATTAGAAGGGAAGAAGCAGACCAGGAATATGGCTTAGTGGTGGAGTGCTTGCCTAGCATGCATGAAGCCCTGGGTTCGATTCCTCAGCACCACATAAATAGAAAAAGCCAGAAGTAGTGCTGTGGCTCAAGTGATAGAGTGCTAGCCTTGAGCAAAAAGAAGCCAGGGACAGTGCTCAGGCCCTGAGTTCAAGCCCCAGGACTGGCCAAAAAATAAAAAAGAAGGTAATAAGCAAAGACCAGCTTTCCCCCTCGTGTTACCCCGGCCTAAACCAAGCTGAGCTCTGTGGGGAATCTTCCTCACTTGGCTTTGAAAATAAATACACATTGTGCAAATTTAATCAGGGAACCTGTGGCAATTACCTCAAACGATCCATCCAGATGGGGACCACTGGAAGAGAAGGGACAAAGGCCAGCAAACCATAAACCGAAACAAGTGAATTTATTTCCCTCCCCAGCAAGGGAGGGCCACACCACTCAAGCGCAGCTTCCGCTCTAGCTGCCAGCAGTACTTGAAAGGACCAGATAGAAAGGGAGGAAGGATGCCAGTGTGGTGACCTTGTGAGGGCAGCAGGTCCCTGCTTGGCTCCCAAGGCTGAGCTTCCATCCTTGCTCACAGTTGCTGTCTACACTGGCTCAAAGCACGGGCTCCTGGCGCGCAGGAGGCTGCGATGGGCTGTGGGTCTCTCCAAGGACTCTTGGATGGCTGCTTTGAAGTCGGTCCAATCGCTCTGGAGCAGCATCGGTAGGACAGAACAACAACAATTCCATAGAGTCACAGTCCATAGCATAGTTGGTCCTTTACTAATCATTTTCACAACTGAGGATGACAGTTCCTTTTTTCTGCTTTTAGGGTAGAGAGTTAGGACAAAAGGGAAATAAACATACATGGGGGCCTATAAAAAAATTTTATGTACACAAACTGTGCTTCAAAGTTGCAATAGAAAAGATATGAGGCACTAAATGAGCAGATAAGCAAAAAAAATGATGGATACACCAACAATTGAACAGTATTCAGGCAAAAGGAATCAAGTACCGATACATACGACAACACAAGGAACTAAGTCTTTTCCTGATACATAGGATGCCATGAGTACACCTTTTACTGACGCATATTGCGATGTCAGTAAATCCAGAAAACAACAAGTAAAAAGAGCACAGTTTGTACAGTGCCATTAACGGAAACATTAAGCATTCAATGTGTAGGGATAAAAGGAAACTGGTAGGAATAAGGGGGTTGGGGGACAGGAAGGACTGAATGCTTGATGGGTACAGTGAGAAAAGACAGAGCATGACTTAGAAATGGAAGAAGGCTGTGGAAATGCAGAGTAAACAAATGAAACAGATTTCAAGTGTTTATTTACCTTTTTGCAAGGAACCTACTGTCTTCAAATGCAAATATACAACTATTTAAAGGTAATACTAAAAATATTTGTAAAGAAATAAAAGGGGAACTATACATGTAAACATAAAATGTAAATTAAATACAGAGAGGGAGATGTGAAAACATCCCAGAAGTGCCTTTTGTAGGCCACTGGCAGGGGCCTGGGAGAGGAGAGGTGGGTGAGAGCAAACACAGCAAGTAGGGGGACCCTTTGAGGGGCAGGGGGAGTCACATGAGCCCCGAGGTCCCCAACTCTATTCAACAAGTGTGCAGATCTCTGATGTTTTCTCTGCCCAGGTGATACCTTTATGGTTGTACTTTCTGCTGGTTTTATCTTTTCAAATCGCATTTTCAATCATTATATTGTATACATGGTAAACAAACCTTTGAGACAAAATACACAAACAGCACGTTTACCTAGAAGACTTTCTTTCACTTCAACTATATAATAATAACAACATATATTCTATATGTCCCCACTTCCTTACATATCACACACTGGGAAACCATCTTTACAGAGAGCAGCCTGTGACACAGGGAAAGCTTTGAAGAACCTGAGGGCATCACGGGGAATGAAATGGTCCATCTCCAAGTGACAGACACAGAATTGGGGCACTTGCATGAGGGTCAGGAGTCTCTATGGGGACAGAAAACTGGAGGGGCAGCCAGGGGCTAAAAAATATAAAATAGAGAGCTAGGTTTCCATTCTAGAGTTCCAAAATCCTTTGAACAACTATTTCCTTAAAAATGATTCATATGACTGAGTGCCTGTGGCTCACACTTGTGATCCTCGCTAATCAGGTGGCTGAGAAGATCACGGTTCAAAGCCAGCCCCGGCAGGAAAGTACGTGAGACTCTTATCTCCAATGAACCACCAGAAAACCAGAAGTGATGTTGTGGCTCAAGTAGTAGAGTGCCAGTCTTGAGCTGAAGAGCTCAGGGACAGTGCCCAGGCCCAGAGTTCAAGCCCCACAACTAACCAAAAAAATAAAAAAGGTTCCTATGATAAATGTGTAAAGTGTGTATGACAGTTAAAAAAATTTTAAAAACAGCTCACTTTACTAAAAGTATCATGTCAGCTTTATTGTTTAGAGAAACTTTAATTTGGAAGACATTAAAGTGAACCTAGTTTCAATGTGGAGTCACGTTAGGACAATAAAAATAAGTATGTCAACAATTAAAAGAACACAAGTAAAGTAGTGCCAATACCCTGGATACTGTACATACTGGTATTAGAACTAGATAAGGGAAAGGGAATACCAAAATCGAGAGACAAAGGATAAAAAGACAAACTATTCCAAAGGCAATACTTACAAAACCATTTGGTGTAAACCAACTGAACTCATGGGAGGAGAGGGAAAGAGGGAGGGAGAGGGGGGAATGAGAGAAGAGGTAACAAGTTGAAACGGTAACCCCTCTGTACTTCACTTTGACAATAAAGGTGGAAAAAAGCAGTGCCCATTTGTAAATGCCCTTCCCTGTTTCTATGTAAAAACTCATGGGACTGGGCTACTATGCAAAGTTTGAACTTTCAAATGTAAACTACAGAGCGAGTGAAAGCACCAAAAAGCATGTCAAAAGTTGGAATGTGAGTCAAAGCTGCTATGCTTTGGAGATGCCAAGTGAGCCAAGACTCAGGGCTTGGGAATAGTTGGGGTGCCTTTCTTTGCTCTCCCTTTCCTCTGGGTTGTCTTACTGGAGTGAGGAGGCTGAGGATTCTGAATGGCCAACGTGACATTGGGGAATGGAGTCTGCCTGAAACCTGCCTGTGCACTCTGGGCCTGTACCTGGCCCTGCTGGGGCTGGGCAGGAGGAGAGGGCTGGAAATTCTGCACCGCAAGGTTGGGTCCAGAGGTTGGCTGGCCCAACAGAGTTGCCTGGGGCAGCAGAAAACTCTCCACCCCAGCAAGGGTAACAAGGACAGTTTGCCGAGATGGTTGGGGCCACTGTTGACTGCTAGACTCCTGAATAGGAGTAACCCACTGTTGATTGCTAGGTCCCTGCAGAGGGGTGACCCACTGTTGATTGCTAGGTCCCTGCAGAGGGGTGACCCACTGTTGACTGCTAGATCCCTGCAGAGGGGTGACCCACTGTTGACTGCTAGATCCCTGCAGAGGGGTGACCCACTGTTGATTGCTAGATGCTTGAAGAGGGGTGAGCCACTGTTGACTGCTAGACCCCTGAAGAGGGATGGCCCATTGTTGACTGCTAGACCCCTGAAGAGGGGTAGTCCACTGTTGACTGCTAGACCCCTGCGTAGAAGTGGGGGGCTCTGGATGCGAAGGAGGTGCTCCAGATTGTGGAAGCAGTTGCTGTGGAAGCAACTGGTTAAACTTAGGCTGGGGGTTCAAGACAACAGCACCTGGGGGAATCTGCACTGTTATGGTATTTGAAGTATTATTCACAAGAAACTGCATTGCCATCGGAGAAGGGGATTGCATTAACCCACTAGGGACATTGGGCAGCTGGACTCCCAGGGACAGAAGGCCACCAGAAGGAGGAACCTGGTCAGGCATGGGGTCGCCAGGGGGGCAGGCCAGCCCCAAGGCTGAGTCACTTACCAGAGATGAAGAGTTTTGTGTCACCTGGGTGGCTGGCAGGTGGCTTGAGTTGGTGGGGTCCTTGGTGGCCTGAGTGCTTTCTGACAAGCTGGTAGGAGCCTTGGCCCTGGAAGGCCGTTTGCTCCCTTTGCCAACCCTTGCTCGGGACTTACAAGCCTGGCTGGCTGGCTGGGGAGCAGGAGCCCAAGTGGGAGGGGGGGTGGGAATGGGGGTGGGGGCTGGAGGGGGGCCAGGACTGGGAATGGGAGTGGGGTCAGGACTGGGAGCAGGAGGGGTGACAAGAGAGGGAGGGTGAGCAGAAGTGGAAGGGAGAGCCTCAGTAGTGGGGGGATTGAGATTGGAAAGGGGAGCAGTAGCCAGACTGGTAATAGGCGCGGGATTGGAAGGGGAAGCAGTGGCCAGGGTGGGAGTGGGACTGGGAAGGGGAACCGGAGGGGAAGAGCAGGCGGGCTTGGGAGCAAGCCTGGGAGGGCGTGGGGGAGGGGGCGGGGGCGGGGGAAGGGGCGGGGGCAGAGGTTTGGGCGCAATCCTGGGAGGGAGCCTGGGATAAGCTTTGGGGGGAGGCTTGGGAGCAGGTTTGGGTGGGGGAGCTGGGCCGGGAGCCAGCCGCCTGAGCTTCCGGCAGTTCCTGGCCGGGTGGCCCACGTGTCTTGGTTGTGAGGTGCCGGAAGGAGTGACTCCCGTCTCCCCAGGTAATTCTGAGGAGGTCGATGGCAACCACGGGGAGGGAGGCAGTTTGGGCTTCTTCCCTGAAGAGGCCTTGTTGACAATAGGAGAGCCGCTGGACCTGGGCTCCATCTTACTGGATAGTGAACATTCAGTGTTGCCCTGAGTAGACTCCTGGCTTGCACCAATAGCCATCCCCACAGTAGGCTTTGACCCTGCCAGCAAAACATCCAAAGGGTAACTTGATAAGATGTAGGGGGGACTCAACGGGCTCTCACAGCCAACTTCTTGAGGGGCCCAGAGGCTGTCAGAAAGAAGAGGATCATTAAGTGACTGCATGATAATCAAGTTCCCTTCCCTTGGGGGACCCCCAGGTTCATATGCAAATGCAAACTCATCTCTTGCCTCAGGAACAGTCCAGGCTGCTACTGGAGAGTCACCAAAAGAAACAAATGGACTCCCTTTTGCACATCTTTGAAGATCTAGTTCTGAAGTCAAATCCAGTTCACGGGATCTGGGCAGTTCTATGTCCTCTGACTCCAAGGTTGCTGCTGAAATCATCAGCTCATAAGAGTGGCCTCTTCTTTCCGCTTGTTTTTTGTGAACCGTCTTGGCCTCTAAGCCAGGACTTGTTGTGTATTTCTTGGCCTCGAAGCCAGGACTTGTTGTGTATTTCTTGGCCTCAAAGCCAGGACTTGTGTATTTCGGCATCTCCCATGGCCAATCCACACTGTGCCACTGAGACCTCGTGAAGCTAGGTCTCACGGATTCCTCCCTCCCATTCTGCCTCTGGCACAGCGGTCTTTTGGGAGTGCAGGTGTCCCGGACAGAAGAATCAAGGCACGATGGCTCTGCTGTTCCTAAGATCACCTGGTTCTCAAACTCATGTTTCTCTTCCTGAGTCCAATGATGGGCCCCACTTATCATGCACTCCATATCACACATTAAAGTCTGCATCTTTGGTTTCAAGAGAACATGTTGCCTTTGGTAACCAGAGAGTTCTCTATTGCTGCACTTCCTATAGTCACGTATTTCTGCTAAAACACAGCCATGATGGAAAAGATTCACCTCCGAGTTGTCCAAGATATTGAGCAGATAGGGAGGTAATTCTTCTGCCTCTAAATACTCAAGCAGTTTATCTCCTGAATAGGGCAGTGCAATGCTCTCTGAAAGGGAGCCCTCTTTGTCCAAGATCATTGCAAAACAGCCCTGATCTCCTGAGTTGAGGTCAATCACCAGACAAGGAAAGTCCTCTCTCCTGACAAGCTGGTCTAGCAAGCTCTCGTTGCTTCTGAACGCTCCCACCTCTGTCTTCTTTTCACATTCTTCAACATAAATGTCATAAAGTTTTTCCTGTAGAGATTTTTCCTCATTAAGTGAGGATCTTCTACGAGTCCTCTGTTGGACACCAGCATTGGCATTGTCTATTTCTTCCAATGCTTGTTCTAAAGATCTCTGCATGATCACACAAAACAGGGGTGCTAAAAGAAAATAATAGAGGGTGTTCAGTGGTGGAGGTGGGCGAGGGGGTTGGAAATCAAGGAATTATGCTGGCAAAGCTACTCACTTATGCTCCTGTAAAACTTTATACACGGTGGAACTAGAGCGGGGACTCACGTGGTAGAGCGCCAGTCATGCGCAGGAAATGCTACAAGATGCGCCTAGGCCCTAAGTTCAAGTCCCGGTACTGATGCATAAGGGCAAACGCGATCACTCGGGCCCACACACAGGGAAAGGGCGCAAGACCTTGATTTCCTGCCCTAGTACTGGTAAGAACAAGAAGAAAACAAAAAGTGAGAAACTTTCCAACTCTAAACAGAAGCCAATAGCCCTTAACGCAACACGTGCATCAAAGGAACCCGGCCCCCGGCCAACGCGGAAAAGTTGAGAATTTCTGAAAAAATAACTGTACCTTTGGTGGCTTCAGTCTCATCTTCCTTTGCCGTAATCCCAGGATCCTTGTGCTGGTGCTAGTGCCCTCCGTGCCCTCCGTGCTGATGGATGACGACAGCAGCTCCGATCTAGCAACTACCGTTACTACACATGCGCACTTTGCAGGCATGCGCCAAGACTTGGTAGGTTGAGCGCAACCCTGCGCGGTGGGCGTGGGGGTTCAGCCCGATGTTTTCTGGTTCACTTTAAAGCTGTACACCCAAGGCATGATCGGCCAGCAGAAATGGAACCGACCTTTTTGTTCCGGCAGTTTCCACGATCCATCGATTTTTGTCATTTATATGACTTCTGCAATGTCGGGCCTCAGATGTTCTGTTCACGTTGTTCCCGCCATTCTTCCCCACTTCAGCCTAGCGCTGATGGCTCATGCCTATACTCTAGCTACGCAGGAAACTGAGATCTAAGGATCATGGTTCGAGGCCAGCCTGGGCAGGAAATTCTCTGAGACTCCTATCTCCAATTAACCACCAGAAAACCAGAAGTGGAGCAGTGGCTCAGGTGGTAGAGCACCAGCCTTGAGGAAAAGAGCTCAGACACAGAGCCCAGGTCCTGAGTTCAAACCCTAGGACTGGCACAAAAAAATAAAACATAAGTTAAAAAACTAAAGTACTGTGTGGGCTATTTTCCACCCTGATTTGCAGTCCTTGAGCATGGTCCAAGTGCTGCAACTCCACTGATACATGTGGATGTATCTCCCTGAACTGAAAGGTCTCTCCACTCAGCCCATTCTGATTTGAACTAATCTTTATTTTATTTAATTTTTGCCAATCCTGGGGCTTGAACTCAGGGCCTGAGCACTGTCCTTGGCTTCTGTTTCTCAAGGCAAGCACGCTACCACTTGAGCCACAGCACAACTTCTGGCTTTTTCTGTTTATGTGGTACTAAGGAATTATCAAACCCAGGGCTTCATGCATGCTAGGCAATCCCCAGCCTCTAATCTTCATTTTAGTTGTTGCTCTGACCTCTGTCTCCTTGCATTTTTTTCCTTCTCCACTTCCAACGTGTGTGTGTGTGTGTGTGTGTGTGTGTGTCGTGGGGCTTGAACTCTGACCTAGGCACTGTCCCTGAGGTCTTCATCTCAAGACTGGCTCTCTACCACTTGAGCCACAGTGCCACTTTTGATTTTCTGGTGGCTAATAAAAGAGAAGAAGCTCATGGCCTTTCCTGCCCCAGCTGGCTTTGAAACATGACCCTCAGATTTCAGCCTCCTGAGTAGCTAGGATTACAGGGGTGAGCCACTGGCACCCGGCTTCCAGCTTCTTTTATTGGCTAATGGGAGATAAGAGTCTTGTGGACTTTGCTTCCTGAGCTGGCTTCAAACCCCGATTCTCAGATTTCAGTCTTCTGAGTGGCTGGAATTATAGATGTGAGCTACTGGCACCCTATTGCAAAAACTATTTAAGTCTCTTTTTTTAAATTGGGTTGTTTTCTTATCATTGAAGTTTGAAAATTCTTATGTACCTTGCTTTAACTACTTTAGGAATTATATGTTTTGCAAATATTTTCTCTTACGTCTATAGTTTACCTTTGAATCTATTTTGATGGTACTGGATTGAATTCAGGACCTTGTACTTGCTAGCCAGATGTTCTACTTTTTGAGCCATGCTCCTAGCCCTGTTTTTGCACTTTCTTAAGTGCCTTTTGAATAGCAGAAATTAATTAATTTTGATAAAGTCTAATTTATCAAGTTTTTTTTTTCCAGATTGTGTGGCGAGAAATCTAAGATATTTTCTGCTCTTAGGACATAAAGATGTGTCTCTCTGTTTCCTTCTTATAGTTTTATAATTTTGAGCTTTTACAGTTACATTTGTTGTCAATTCATTTTGTTAAGTTTGAAATGACATAGTTCTTTTTATCAGGATAGTAAGGTTGGAATTCAGGGCTTTGAACTTGCTAGGTATGTGCTATCACACTTAAACCATACTCTTAGTCTTTTTCCACTCTAGTCTGTGATCCTCCTCTTTATTTTTTTCTGCAGTTGGGATGACAGGTTCACATGACAACATGGCCCAGCTTTTCATTGGTTGAGATAGGATGCGGTGGTCCTCACAAACTTTTCTCATAAACTGGCCTGGAACTGTAATTCCTTTCATCTCAACCTCCTGAGCAATTAGGGTTACAGGCATGAGCTAACATTCCCAGCTTCTTTTCTTTTTCTTTTTATTTTTTGCCAGTCTTGGGGCTTGAACTCAGGGCCTGAGCACTGTCCCTGGCTCCTTTTGGCTCAAGGCTAGCACTCTACCACTTGAGCCACAGCGCCACTTCTGGTGTTTTCTATATATGTGGTGCTGGGGAATTGAACCCAGAGCTTCATGTATATGAGGCAAGCACTCTTGCCACTAGGCCATATTCCCAGCCCTCTTTTTCCTTTTTAAAAGACAGAATCCAGCTACGTAGTCCAAGCTAGCCTCAAACTTGTAATCTTCCTGAATGCTGCAATTACAGGTATGTAGCACCTGCCCAGTATACCTGTTTTGTTTATTTGTTTTGTTTTTGTTGCCAGTCCTGGGGCGTGGACTCAGAGCCTGAGCACTGTCCCTGGCTTCTTTTTGCTCAAGGCTAGCACTCTGCCACTTGAGCCACAGCGCCACTTCTGGCTTTTTCTATATATGTGGTACTGAGGAATCGAACCCAAGGCTTCATGTATAGGAGGCGAGCACTTTACCACTAGGCCATATTCCCAGCCCAGTATACCTGTTTTGTTCTCCTTTTGCAAATTAGATTACTTCAGTAACCTTTTAGTTTCTTGGAATAGTAGAGAACTAATGTACAGTTTTAGGAGATAGAGCTAACATTCTGTTTAGCTTTTTTTTTTTTTAATTCAGTTGTGGGGCTTGAACTCATATGCTCAAGGCTAGCTAGCGCTCTACCACCTAAGCCACAGCACCACTTCTGATTTTCTTGAGTGGTTAATTGCAGATAAGAGTCTCATGGGGACTTTTCTGCCCAGGCTGGCTAAGAATCCTCAGATCCTCAGATCTCAGCCTCTTGAGTAGCTAGGATTACAGGCATAAACCACCAACACTTAGCCTTTTTTTGTGTCAGTTCTAGGGCTTGAACTCAATTGTTTAGCTTAATAACTGTAGACAAAGGCCTGAGTGGAATGAGGGAAAGCAGGGAAATGAGTTAGGAAGAGATTGCAAGTACTCTAGCAGAGATAGGGAACTTTCAGCCCACAGGCCACAGAAGACAAAAGAAGCATTTTGGTGTGGGGGATTTTCCCATAAGACAAGCTTTAACTTTCTCCTTAAATCAAAATGCAGCATAGACCTTAAGCAAAAAAAGGACAGGACAGCACAGGGCCCCTGAATTCAAGCCCTAGGACTATCAATAATGAACAAACAAACAGATAAAGACTCAATTATGTTTGCTATACCATAACTGGTAAGGTAGGAAAGTAAATTCAAGCCACTACTTTGAAAGGCTCCCAAGAGAGCAAGGGCTGGAACCAAAAAACCTTTTTCATTATGTACAACAGTCTAACACCTACCTAAACTAGTCAATGCATTTATTGCATGGTTTCACAACAAATACCACATATAGTTTTGAAAAAATTAAAATTAGGGCTGGGGATATGGCCTAGTGGCAAGAGTGCTTGACTTGTATACATGAGGCCCTGGGTTCAATTCCCCAGCACCACATATACAGAAAATGGCCAGAAGTGGCGCTGTGGCCCAAGTGGCAGAGTGCTAGCCTTGAGCAAAAAGAAGCCAGGGACAGTGCTCAGGCCCTGAGTCCAAGCACCAGGACTGGCAAAAAAAAAAAAAAAAGAAAAATTAAAATTATACTTGGCACTCAGAAAAATAAAGTTGTATTTGCACGTCTTTGTGTCTCCATATTGTAACTTTATGTAAATGCTATAGGTATACGTATTTACATGGTAAATATAAATTTATAAGCTAAATATAAATATGAATGTAAATACATAAAGAAAAATAGGCTTTAATATAAATACAACTTTAACACTTATTTATTTATTAAAATCATTTGTATAGTAAAGCTCACTATTTTACATTACTCAGAGAAATCCCTGTAGACAAAGATGTCCTATTTAGTCATCCTACAGCTTGAAAAGAATAAAAACTTAAAACATTTTTAAAGGGAAAAAAAGTGTCTCATCAGATCCATTTTAATAAGGCTGACTAACGTTACTAAGTATATAGCACTGTCTAATACCAAATTAGAGTCAAAATAAATTGCTAAGAAAAGATGATAACCCCAACTATAATTTTAGTTTCGTCAGATATAAAAGCTGGCTATGACTCCTAGCCTACATTTTTTTTCTGGAAAGATTGTTCATTATCCATTCATCTGGCTCTGAGCCATCATCATTTTGATAACGATCTGGTCTTTACAAGGCCTAAGTAAGGAGGTGTCATCTCTTGCAAGAATAACTCACCTCGGCTGTGACATTTAAACTTAAGTAAAACTCAAGGATCACCTTCCCCAACCTCTCCTCAAATGTAACTCCTTACCTAGTGTATGTGGAAGGAAGGGGGCGTGTCATTTTTCAAAGGGGCGTGTCATTTGTCTGCACCTGAATTATCCAGTGGGCACTTCTTTCTGCTCATGTGTGTTGCTCTGGGCTCCGATGTTGGTGTGGAGCAGTGGGGAGGGTGATACAAGGTAGGCCACATTTCCTGCCCTCAATCTCCCTACAACCATAGATGATAATGTGCTTAAGACTATGGACCAGGTGGAGATGACTTAATGGTATTAACAGGTACCTGGATGCAAAATATGACTCTTTCCAAGGGGGAGCGGATAACGAGCATGAAACTTCATTGGAGAAAGAAGGTGGCTGGGGTCCCTTTGACAATACATCCCAGCGTTCAGCCGCATCCCACCCCATTTCCAGGCTCATTGTCCTCCCTCCCTTCCAGACACAGAGTATTCCCTTCTTCTAACTTTCTCAGTACTCATTTTTACTCCACTTTAAGAACATGTCTAGCTGAGCACCACTGGCTCATGCCTGTAATCCTAGTTACTCAGGAGGCTGAGAGCTGAGGATCATGGTTTGAAACCAACCTAGGCAGGAAAGTCTATAAGACTCTAATCTCCAATTAAGCACCAAAAGAGCCCAAAGTGGAGCTGTGGCTCAAGAGGTAGAGCACTAGCCTTGAGGAAAAAAAAACCAGCTCAGGGAGAGTGCCCCTCCCCAAGAAAGAGAAAGAAAAAGTCTACCCCCTTCTCTTCAGAGCTAGTACTTGACAATTCCTCTACTACTTAACATGGTGGCCAGGTGCCAGTGACTGACATCTGTAATCCTAATTACTTGGGAAGCTGAGATCAGGAGGAATGTGGTTCAAGGCTGGCTGAGACAGAGAAATTAGTGAGACTTCCTTGGTAATCACTGAGTGTAGTGGCAGGTGCCTGTCATTTTAGCTGCATGGAAGGCTGAGATTGGAATGGTCCTAGTTCTAGGCCAGTCCAGGCACAAATATTTATAAGACTCAATCTCAATAAAGCTGAGTGTGACAGTGGCTCATGATCCAAACATGCACGCGGGCAGAAAACAAGGCCTTATTTCAAAGATTATCACTGGAAAGGAAAGACTAAAGACATGGCTCAATGGTAAAGCACCTGCCTAGCAAGTATGAGCCTGAGTTCAAACTCCAGTACCACCACTACCACCAACCTTCCCCCCCACACACAAAATTTCATTATACTATGAATTAAGAACTCCAAAACCTTCCATAAGTAATAAATTTTCGTCTCAAGTTATTACAAAAATGAACTGAGCAAAATTTAGCATTAGTCACAAATTATTGTGTCAGTGAGAATTTGGGACAGCATTCATATCAGTAGAATTGAACAATTATATTAAATAAGCATACTATGAAATAGTATTTATGGTTATTTTTTGAAGGGCCATGCATATAGTAGGAAAGTAACATGTTTATTTTTTTTCTTGTTTTCATCCTTTATTATTTTTAAAATAATTACTTATTTATTGTCCAAGTGATGTACAGAGGAGTTACAGTTTCATACTGTACATTTCACACAGGCCATGTACTATTTGAGAAAGAAACATATTTAATGAAGTGAACCTTGACTCTGATTTAAAATATGTTCTTTTCTCTGTCTATTTTTGTTCATTATCATGAAGTGTTTTTCTTCCAGCTTTGGCAAATATAAGAACAGCCCTATCCTGTTTAAATTTGTTCTCCTATAGGAAATGTTGTGCCAAGTCGCAAGACCACCACCAAGAAGACCACCGAGACTCAGACATTCCGAAATGCAAAAGCAAGGCAAGGCTTTATTTAAGCGAGCTGCAACTAGGGCCTCGTCCTACCCACCGACACAGCGGAGGTTAGGAGGCAGCCCCGAGCTGTGATTACACAGAGCTTATAAAGGCAAAAAACAAAGTTACAACAATCAGGTGTTCAAGCAAGCAAGATTAGGACACAGGTACAAATCTGATTGGCTCAGGGCTCGATTCTAAAATGGGGTTCACATGGTAAAATGGGGTTCACGTGGTAAAATGGGGCCTGACTTCAAAGTCTGGCACTTCAGGAAACATTGCTTCAACTGTATTATCTTTTACTATTAATGTGTAGGAACTCATTTATTTAAAAGAGAAAGAGAGAACAGCTCATTTTTAAAACGTGATCAGACACTATCTCGTGACTTTGCCTAGCACAGGATTTCTCAGCTTGGACATTGTTAAGATTTTTTTTTCAGTCGTAGGGCTTGAGCTCTGGGCCTGAGCACTGTCCCTGAGCTCTTCAGCTCAAGGCTAGCACTCTACCACTTGAGCCATAGCACTACTTCTGATTTTCTGGTGGTTAATTGGAGATAAGAGTCTCACAGCCTTTCCTGGCCAGGCTGGCTTTGAACCACGATCCTCAGATCTCAGCTTCCTGAGTAGCTAGGATTACAGGGTGAGTCACTGGTGTCTGGCTAACATGATTAAGATTTTAGTCCAAATAAATCTTGGAGTTGAGGGGTGGGTGGGTGAGGGAGTAATCCTGTGTATGGCAGGATGTTTAGGAACACCCCCAGCCTGTACCCACTAGGTGTCAGTAGCGCCATCTAGACCCTTAAAATTGTGGCAATTGAAAATATTTCTAGACATCTGTGATGGAGATTGTCTTTATCTTATCTAAGAGGTTCAACTATAAAATGATGGTTCAAGAAAAGCAATTTTGTCTCCCAGAGAACAAGTGCCCCCCACAGGGGGGACAACAATAACAAAATCTGGCCCCAAACACAAGTAGTGCCAAGGTTGAGAACACTGCTATAAAAGCAACATACATTGTGGTGAGGATGAGGAAATATGATTCACTATATTTTTATTAGAGAACGATAGCCACAATTAGCTTCTGGAGACTACCTCGTGGGCTTGTACTGCTAGTATCAATCCTTACTCCTCACTCCATTGCCCTTCAAGTTCTCAGGATGAGGTGTCTAAGCAAAGCTAAGCTCATCAGTGCAGTTCCGGCCCTCTATGCAATGGGAGTTCAGAAAGTAGCCATGGGATTTGACCCAAGCCAAACTGAAAGATAAAAATCGTGTGTGCTCTCTCATATGTGGAGTAGACCTTACAAATGAATAACGAGAATGTAAAACAGGGCCTGTTTTTCAGAAACAGGTACTGGCAGGAGGGAGTGTATAGGGAGCTGAGTGTTGTTGAAGTACTATATATGTAAGTGTGTGAAAATAGAACAACTAAACTTTTTGAAATTAATTCAATAGGAAAGGATTGAGGGACTGATGGAGGGGGGTGAATTTGATTAGGTACATTATATACCTATGAGGGAACATTACAATGAAACCTCTTTGTGTAGAAAATAAAGGGGACCAAGAATGTGGCTTAGTGAAAGAGTGCTTGCCTAGCATGCATGAAGTCCTGAGTTCAATTCCTCTGTAGCATATAAACAGAAAAAGCCGAAAGTGGCACTGTAACTCAAGTGGCAGAGTGTTAGCCTTGAGCAAAAGAAGCTCAGGCTCTGAGTTCAAGCCCCACAACTGAAGAAAAAAGATGGGCTCATTTATATCGGGCTAGATGAGCTATATTTAAGTAGGGTTTGGGAGGGTACGACTTTGTGGTGGAGTGCTTGCCTAGCATGACTGACCTGGTGTCTAACCCAACCCCAGCACTGCAAAGAAAGATATTTATGTATAGTGGGACCCCCTAAGTGTGGAGCCCTGAGGTGTGCCTAAGAGAAATGGAAGGCTGTTCTCTGACTCCCAGAAGGCTGACAGAGACCTGAGAAAGATCTATTGCTCTTAGCATTACAAAGGCCACAAATTCCATCCTAGGTGTAAACTATTCAGCTTCTGGAGCTTCCTCAGACATTGCAGCCAGTCTGCAGTCCATGAAAATTGTGTTAGTTTACCTTAGCTCACCTTCACCTCTGGTTTTAAGGAAGTCACCAATCCTAGGATCCTCTCCCCCCCCCCCCCCACCCCCATTCTGGTGTCAGTAACTTCAAAGAGACTGCTACCTTGCTTTCTGCGCATACTCCCCTGTTTGCTAATGAACAAAGGCCCTGCTCACAGGGCCCTGAGGGCCTGTTACTGGTGGCCTGCAGCAAGTCCCCTGGAACCTCAGGCAGCAGGTCCCCTGGAACCCCAAAATCAGTTCCACTTCCTGGCCAGGCAGGACAAGGTGCTCGGGCGGTTTGCAATATCCTGAGTAGCTAGGATTGATCTACATGGCCTCTCAATTTAGGGAGAAAGCTACCCAAGGATAGCTCTCAAGAGGAGACACCTGGTCCTAGTTGTCCCAGCTGCTACCTTTCCTGTGACCTCTAATTCTACTCGTATTTGACCCCTGAATTCTCAACCTGCTTGTTACGCTTGTCTCTTCAGAATTGAAATCCATCAAGCCACTAATGCTAATAAAAAAGGAGCCTCAGGCTGAGATGGAACTCAGTGGCAAAGCACTTGCCTAGCAAGTGCAATGCCCTGGGTTTGATCTTCAGTACAAAAGAAAAAAAAGGAGCATCATATAAACTGTTTTCTGGAGTTTTAGCATGACCTACAGGAACAGCACACAAACCATGTCCTGTCTGCCTAAAACAGGCTTTCTGAATGATCCCATACTACCCTACCCTAGTCTATCCTCACTCAGCAGGAAGTAGTCTAGCGCAATCAATCATCGCCCCTGTTTTCTAATGACAATTAGCGTTTCCATCTGAGAACGTAAAAAGCAGAGGAAGGTGAACTGTTAGGTAGATAACAGGGACAAAAGCTAGAGGATGGAACATAACTTATGTCATAGAATCTGGGTTCCATCATGGTGCTTCTTATTCTCATAGTACCTCAAGTTCCTGCTCAAATGCTCCACCCCCTAATGCCCTGGATACTCACTTAACCAATGAAAAAAGCGAGGATGGTTGCTGCACAAGCCAATAGGCAATCAATCCAACGCCTGGGGGAGGAGACATGGGAGAAGCCCTGAACTAAAATAACTGCCCTCCAGGAAGACTCCATTGGACTCCTCAGGGCTTTGTGCTGTGGGTTGCATAGCTTTTGTGCTCAAGGCTGGTGGTTTACTGCTTAAGCCACATCTCCACTTCCAGGTGTTTCCTAGTTAGTGAGAGATGAGAGTCTCACTGACTTTATTGGCTGGGCCAGCTTCAAACTGCCATCCTCATATCTCAGCCTCCTGAGTAGCTAGTATTACAGGCGTGAGCCCCCCCTCCCCCAGCACCCAGCTCTAAATTATGGAGTTTTTTTGTTTTGGGGTGTGTGTATGTGTGTGTGTGTGTATGTGTGTGTGTGTGTGTGTGTGTGTGTGTGTGAAGGGCAGGCAGTTTGGGGGCTTGAGCTCTTCAGCTCAAGCCTAGGACTCTACCACTTGAGCCACAGCTTCTTCTCGTTTGTGAGTGTTTACTTGGAATCTCACAGACTGCCCGGGCTGGCTTTGAACTGCCATCCTCAGATCTCAGCCTCCCGAGTAGCTAGAATTACAGGTGTGAGCCACCAGCATCTGGCTCTTTGTTTTGTTTGGTTTTAATAGCTCCTTTCTTCTACAGGAAAGGCCAACTGGGACCAAGAGCTCACCTTTGAATCCCCTGTGGAAAATCTCCACCAGGAATCCACACTTCAAATCAAGATAAGTAGGAACATATTTTATGGAAATGGGTTCCTTGAGTTCACCTCCCTCTCCTGAGACAGAATAAGATTGAACATGGGATCAATGTCTTCTTTTGCCTTAGGGTTATTAAATGAATGTATCATTTTGGGACCAAAAGAAAAACACAATAGAATTACTAGGGGAGTCTTCTACTGCTTGAGCCATACTCCTAGCCTTTTTTGCCATAGTTATTTTTCAGATAAGGTTTTTTGAATTTTACCCAGGCCAGCTAGCACCACCTACCTCACTTCTGGTAAGAATGTGGAAGAATAAGAACTATCATCCATCATGGGTGGGAGTGTGCAGGCATTTTGTTTTTTTGGGGTTTTTTGTTTTGTTTTGTTTTGTTTTGCCAGGCCTGGGGCTTGAAATCAGGGTCTGAGCACTGTCCCTGGCTTCTTTTTGCTTAAGGCTAGCACTCTACCACTTGAGCCACAGCGCCACTTCCAGCTTTTTCTATATATGTGGTGCTGAGGAATCGAACCCAGGGCTTCATGTATACAAAGTGAGCACTTTACCACTAGGCCATATTCCCAGCCTGTATGCAGGCATTTTGAAAGACAATTTGGTGATGTCTTACAAAATGAAGCATACTCTTACCACACTACTCAGCAATTGCATGTCATGATATTTATCCAAATGCATTGAAAACTCATGTCAACACCTAAACCTGCACATAGATGTTTATAGCAACTTTGTTCGTAATTACCAAAAATTGTAAACAAGATGTCCTTCGGTAAGTGAATGAATGGATAAACTATGGTATGTCCAGACATTGGGATACTATTCAGCCTTAAAAAAAAAAAAAAAAGCTATCCCCAGGTGCTGGGGGCTCATGCATATTCAGGAGGCTGAGATCTCAGGATTGCCATTCGAAGCCAGCCTGGGCAGCAATGTCCATGAGACTCTTATCTCTAATTAACCACCAGAAAACTGGAAGTGCAGCTGTGGCCCAAGTGGTAGAGCCACTAGCCTTGAACAAAAGAGTTCAGGGACAGTGCCAAGGCCCTGAATTCAAGCCTCATGACTGACATAACAAAGCAAAATGAAAAAACAAAACTGTTAAGGCAGGTGCTAGTGTCTCATGCCTGTAATCCCAGCTACATAAGAGATCTTAGAATCACAGTTTGAAGCCAGTCTGGGAAGAAAAGTCTAAGAGATTCTTTATCTCCAATTAACCACCCCAAAACCCTGGAAGTGGGCCTGCAGCTTAAGTGGTAGAGCAGTAGCATTGAGCAAAAATGCTCAGGGACAGCTCCCATGCCCAGAGTTCAAATCCCAGTACACACACACACACACACACACACACACACACACACATACACACACACACACACACAAACACACACACCAAAGAGGTAGATGATTGGGGGGAAAAAAAGTAAGCCTTTGTACTTTCCCAAGTCCCACTAACCTGACTCTTATGTAATCAGTCCTCAAGTTCTTCCAGGATATTTTATATCCAGAGACCTTTCAAAGGCGCCCTCTCAAAACATTACTGGATAAGCTACCAAATTTTTGTTTACTCACAACATTTATTTTAAATTACTTCGCCATTCTGAATTTAAAATGATAGATTGTATTCTTATTACACTTCACTATGAATATTGTACATCATTATGTGTAGATGTCAACATTAGAGAGTCTCTTAAACATCTCTCCAGAAAGACTAGTAGATTTCAAAGCAACAAAAATACTTAAAAAAATTATGTTCCATAAATGATGTAAGACTGAATTTTCCCTCTCCAGATCCATCATCAAGACCACAGCCTTAGGCTACAGCTTAATCATTGAAAATTATTATCCCCTGGAATAATTGTTCTCATTTTTTTTTTTTTGGCCAGTCCTGGGCCTTGGACTCAGGGTCTGAGCACTGTCCCTGGCTTCTTCCCGCTCAAGGCTAGCACTCTGCCACTTGAGCCACAGCGCGGCTTCTGGCCGTTTTCTGTATATGTGGTGCTGGGGAATCGAACCTAGGGCCTCGTGTATATGAGGCAGGCACTCTTGCCACTAGGCTATATCCCCAGCCCAATTGTTCTCATTTTTATCCAGTGTAAATTAACGTGTGTGTGTATATGTGCATGTGTGCTCACACACATGAGCCAGTACTGGGCATGAACTCAGGGCTTCACATTCTCACTTAGCTTTTTTGACTCAAGACTAGAGCTCTACGACTAAAGTCACAGTGCCACTTCTAGGTTTTTAGTGGTTCATTGAAGTTGAGGCTCACATACTTTCCTACCTGGCCTGGTTTCTGATGTGATCCTCTGATTTCACTCTCCTGAGTAGGTAAGGATTATAGCAGAGAGCCACTAGGCCTAGCCAAACAAAAAGTAACTTTTTTGTTTGTGGTGAGGCTTGAACTCAGGACCTGAGCACTATCCCTGAGTTTTTGTGCTCAAGGGTACCACTTTGAGTCACAACCCCACTTCTTATTTTCTGGTGGTTAATTGGAGATAAGAGTGTCACAGACTTTCTGGCCCAGGCTGGCTTTGAACCACAATCCTCAGATCTCAGCCTCCTAAGTAGCTAGAATTACAGGTGTAACCTACCAGTGCTTGGCCTACAAACTAATTTTTGTGAACAGTAGACTATATATCTACAGCCCTAAACTGTAATTGAAGCATAGTCGAAAGACATGGCATAGTTTTCTAAAACCTCAAAAATGCCCTCTAATGGACTGAGAAATAAACGGTAAGTGGATATGCATGACAAGGCATGTGCACAAGCATATGAATACTGTTAAGCAAGAAGTAAGGAGGGGGGCTGGGACTGTGGCTTAGCGGCAGAGTGCTTGCCTCGCATGCCTGAAGCCCTGGGTTCGATTCCTCAGCACCACATACACAGAAAAAGCCAGAAGTGGCACTGTGGCTCAAGTAGCAGAGTGCTAGCCTTGAGCAAAAAGAAGCCAGGGACAGTGCCCAGACCCTGAGTTCAAGCGCCAGGACTGGCAAAAAAAAAAAAAAAAAAAAAAAAAAGTAATGGGAATCCAGTGAGGAGTTCTGATGTGTGTACCGGGTTCTGCATGAATGTAGGAGCTTTTACCTCAGCCTCACTCCAGGATCCTGAATTGGAGACCGGCTAAGGCATGTGTGGTATTGCCACCTGCTTGATGCGTTTGCCTGAGGTAATTTGCTTCAGTCCCAGACATCCTGGCCAAGCAAAACATTCCAGAAGAGTTCTTAAAGATCCCGTCAAGACAAGTGACAATTTAACTTCCAAGAAGTGTTAGGGGAGGGGGGGGGGTGTTCACTCGTGTAATCCTAGCTACTCAGGAGGCTGAGATCTGAGGATTGTGGTTCAAAGCCAGCCCAGGCAGAAAAATCCCCGTGAGACTCTTAACTCCAAGAAACCACACAAAAACTGGCAGTGGAGTTGTTCCTCAAAGTGGAGGAGCACTAGCCTTAAGCACAAAAAAAAAATGTCAGGAATTGTGTCCAAGCTCTGAGTTCAAGCACTACGATTGACAAAAAACAGTTTTACTGGTTGATCACGTGTGCGTTTTATATATTAAAAAAAAAAAATCAGCCTGGACTGACCCATTACAGCCACCGTCCCTAGCAGCCGCAAGGGTTTCTGGGGTTTTAGCCGGAACGTTGGGAGTTTGGGCGCATGTTTGCCTGCGCATGCGTGGGTGCGGGGTGCGCATGCGTGGGTGCGGGGTGCGCATGCGTGGGTGGCGTTTGTGCCGGAGGCAGTGCGCGTGCCGGAGGCAGTGCGCGTCTGGCCCGAGACTCTGAGGTAATCACCGAGTCCGTGGACGAGCGCGGGACCACAGGCACGTTGCAGGCGTTGTGCTCAACAGGTACAGTGTTTATCTCAACTTCTTGAACATTCCAGCTTGCGGCGAGGGGCTTCGTTTCCATGGTGGGGTGCGGGTTCTTTCCAGAGTGGTAAAGTTGGTTTTTTTTCTTTTCTTTTCACCGTTTGTGTTCGTTAGCTCCCCCTCCGCAATCCTGTGACAGGAATTCAGCACCTTGTACCCTTCTTTGTTTCAGTTTTTTCATAGTGCTGTGTTTACACATGCGCCAACATGGCGGCACGGGTCCTTGAACTCAGCAGGGTGGGGCCGCGGCTATAGTAGAGTTTCCTCTCTCATGGCTGACACCGTGCCATGGGAGCGCCACAGCTACCCTACCTCTGCCCAGCTGTGACATTTTATAGAAATAGAAGTAGCATTACCGGACTTGTGTCCCGTCCCCCCCCCCCACGCTGAACAGCATATATTCTTGTCTTTTAGCACCCGTCTTGTGTGACCATGCAGAGATATTCAGAAGACGAGTTGAAAGAGACTGACAATGCCATTGCATCTGTCCAACAGAACCTCTTTCGACGTAAGCCCTTACCTCGTGAGGAAAAATCTCTCCAGGAAAAACTTTATGACCTTTATATTGAAGAATGTCAGAAAGAGCCTGAGGCAGGGCAGTCCAGAAGCAAGGAGAGTTTACTAGATAAGCTTGTCAGGAGAGAGGCTTTTGCTTGTCTAGTATTCAACCTCAACCCAGGCAATTTGGACTTTACTATTATGATCAAAGACAAAGATGGCTCTCTTTCAGAGTGCATTGCACTGCCTTATAAAGAAGAGGCACTGCTTGAGTACTTAGATGCTGAAGAATTACCTCCTTTTCTGCTCAAAATTTTGGACAACTCGGAGGTGAATCTTGTCCACCATGGCTATGTCATAGCAGAAATCTGTGACTATAGGCAGTGTAGTAACAGGGAACAAGCTGATTGCCAAAGTCGGCATGTTCTCTTGAAACCATCAATTCAGACTTTAATGGACTCCATGATTAATGATGGCCCTTGTTGGAGTCAGGAAGAGAAATTTGAGGTTGAGAACCAGCTGCTCTTAGCCACAGCAGATCCACTGTGCTCTGGTGCTTCTTTCTTGGGCACCTCTACTACTAAGAGCAAGCTGGACAACCAGCAGAATATGAAGAAGTCAGGAAAATGGAGCTCCATAGGGTCTCCATGGCCTTCTGTGAATTGGCAACAGGAGTTGCCTCGATTCACAGCCCCTCCTGAGCTTGAGGCAAAGATTTCTTGCAGAAAGCAAGCGAAACAAAGAAGGAGCTACCCCTATAATTTGACCTTTCCCATAGCAGGGAAGTGTGTGGACACATGGAAGCAAAAATCCTGTGACTTGGATGTGCCTTCTCATGTGGATGTGCAAAAATATGCTAAAGGGAAGCAGTCTGTCCCATCAGGTGACTCAGGGAAAATAGCTTGTCCTGCTCCTGAAATAAAAGAAAGGCCCGCGTGGAAACCTGGCGGTGAGTTGAAGAACGTGCAGCCATTTGTCCCTGAAAATATATGTGCAGCTAAAAAATCAAACCAGGAGAGCTTGATGAGTGCCTGCAACATCACCTCAGGTAACTCTTCTAGTTTCTTCATAGCCAAGTCAGAGATTGACATTGACAGAGCTGTTGGTACATGCAAGAAATATGTCCAAAGCATCACTACATTCTCAATGTTCCCCAAGACATCCATGCCCAGGGGCTCATCTGGTCTCAGCAAGGCCTACTCAGGGGAAATGGTCAATTTGCCTGCTGCCAGGTAGGTTCCATCATCTTCTTCGGCATTAGCAAGGGGGGGTTGTTAGTCACAGCTCCAGATTCATGTATCACTCTTTGTTTTGCAGCTCTGTCCAGAGGTGCCCAAGACCCAGCCATTTGGCAGAGCAGGTCAATACTTTTCTGACATTCAAGCATGAAGATCTTGCTCCTGCTCCTGCTCCTCCTCCCCTTACTCCTCCTCCCTCCCCTGCTCTCAAGCCAGCCAGCCTGGCTCAAGAGCCCAGTGCAGGGATTGGCAGACAGAACCAGCCACTTCCAGCTGCCATGCTCCCTGCTAGCGCATCAAAAAGCGTCCAGGCCACCAGGAGCCCCATCAACTCAGGCAACTTGAAAGCCAGCAAAGTGGAAGAGCCGGAACAAAAGTCTCCAGCTCTGGTAAGTGGCTCAGTGAATGGCCTGGTCTGGACCTCTGGTGCCCCTGTTCCTGGGCAGGCCCCTCCTCCCAGTGGTTGTGTGGCCCCAGGCGTCCAGCCGCCCCATGACCAACTTGATGTAAAGAAGCCCGTTACTCAATTGAAGCTGCGGTTTATTGTGAATCATACCTCACATCCCATAACTGTACAGATTCCATCAAGTGGTGTCACCTCTAACTCCGAGCCCAAGCTTTATCAGTTGCTTCCACAGCAACAGATGCTACAACATCCAGTGCCCCAAGCTTCTGTTGAGGGAGCTAGCAGTCAGCAGGATTCACAGATGCAGCCAGCTGTGGTCATTACAGTTGATGGATTGGGCAGTTTTCTGCTGCCCCAGGCAACTCTGTTGGAGCAGTCAACCCCTGGGCACAACATTGTTCTGCAGAATTTCCAGCCCTCTCCTTCTGCCCAGCCCCAGCAGGGCCAGGTACAGGCCCAGAGTGCACAGGCAGGTTTCAGGCAGACTCCATTCCCCAACGTCACGTTGGCCATTCAGAATCCTCAGCCTCCTCACTCCAGTCAGACAGCCCAGAGGAAAGAGAGAGCAAGGAAAGGCACCCCAACTATTCCCAAGCCCTGAGTCTTGGCTCACTTGGCATCTCCAAAGCATAGCAGCTTTGACTCACATTCCAACTTTTGACATGCTTTTTGATGCTTTTAATGACTGTAGTTTACATTTGAAAGTTCAAACTTTCACAGTAGCTCAGGCCCATGATTTTTTTTCCCAGTCCTGGGGTTTGGACTTGGGGCCTGAGCACTGTCCCTGGCTTCTTTTTGCTCAAGGTTAGCACTCTACCTCTTGAGCCACAGTGCCACTTCTGGCCTTTTGTGTTTATGTGGTGCTGAGGAATCGAACCTAGGGCCTCATGTATACAAGGCAAGCACTCTTGCCATTAGGCCATATTCCCAGTGCCAGTCCCATAGAAACAGGGAAGGGCATTTACAAACTGGCATTGATTTACTTAAGTCCCTCTTGATTGTGGACATGTTCATTTTTTATTGTGTCCTAATGTGATTCCACATTGAAATAGGCTCACTTCAGAGTCTTCCAAATTGGAGTACTCTAAACAATAAAATTACAACAAGGGTACATGTCACCTGAGTTAAATTAGCAAGATGAGCCGCTTTTTAGGAGTTTTAACTGAAAAACAAGACAAACTTTTAAAGAAGGCAGTGCAGGATTTTCAAGTACATTCACACAGCTGAGCAACAGAGTTCTAGAACTTTTCTACCTCCTAGAATGGAAACCCAACTCCCCATTTTACAGCTTTTAGCCCCTGGCTGCCTTCTTCAGTTTTCTGTCCCCATAGAGATTCCTGACCCTCATGCAAGTGCCCCATTCTGTGTCTGTCACTTGGAGATGGACCATTTCATTCCCCGTGATGCCCTCAGGTTCTTCAAAGCTTTCCTGTGTCACAGGCTGCTCTCTGTAAAAATGCTTTCCCAGTGTGTGATATGTAAGGAAGTGAGAGGAATGTAGACTATATATTATCATATGTTTGAAGTGAAAGAAAAGATTTCCAGATGAATGTGGTGTTTATTTTGTTTCAAAGGTTTGTTTACAAAGCATAAAATGTAATTCTTGAAAATGCAATTTGAAAAGAAAATCAACAGAAACTGCAATAAATAAGGTGTCACACAGGCCTTGCCCACATCTGTCAGAAGTAGTTTGACTCCTCTGACTGTCTTCTGCTCCTCAAAGCTTCCCCTTGCACACCGTGCTCCCTATCAGCCCAGTTCTCCTTCAGGCCTGTCACTGGCCTACAAAAGGTACCACTGCAGTAGCTTTATTTTACGTGTGCAATGTCCTGTGGCTTGAACTCAAGCCCTGGGCACTGTCCCTGAGCTTTTCTGCTGGAGGCTAGCACTCTACCATTTGAGCTACTGCTCTACTTTGTACTTAGTGTTTTTTAAATTGGAGATAATCTCATCAGTTTTCCTTCCCAGGCTGGCTTAGAAGTTAGCTTTGCAGATCTCAGCCTCCGAAGGACTTAGGGATGCCAGGCGTGAGACACTCATGCCTGGACTGGGGTGGCGTGGCGTCTCTCACTGTCTTTTTTTTTTTAATTTCTATTTTTATATTTACGTTTACAGTTAGACTTGCATTTTTAGAACATTCCTTGCAAAAAAGGTAAGTGAACACTTGAAATCTATTTCATTGTTCACTCTTATTTCCATAGCTTTCTTAGATTTCTAAATCATTTTTTTCTCTTTTTTCCTTCCCTATATTAAACGCTCAGTCCTCACTGCCACTCATTTTCTGTCTTTTTAGAATTTTTTTGTGTGCTGGTCCTGGGGCTTGAACTCTGCCGCTCAGCCTTTTTAACTCTAGGCTAGGGTTCTGTCACTTGATTCAATTCCTACTCCACCTCCAGCTTATGTAGTTTCCCTATCCCTGATGCTTCTAAACAGTTATCCTCCGATTTCTACTACCTGAATGGTGTTCAATGTTTCCTGTAATGACACTGTACAAAACTGTGTTTTTACTCGTCTGAGAGATTTACTCGTTGTAATAAGAAATCAGTAAAAGATGTACTCGTGGTGTAATGTGTAACAGGACTAGACTTATTGACTCCTGTTGTAATATGCAGGGGATTCCCTTTTGCCTGAATAATACTTGATTGATTGTTGATGGGTTCGTTCTACGTGTTCATTCTTATCTGTTCATTTTGTGCCTTTTATATCTTTTCTCTCGCAACTTTGAAGCACAGTCTGCCTGCATAAATTCCGTTTTTTATAAGTATACATGCATGTTTGCCCTTTCCCCTAACTCCCTACTCTAAAAGCAGAAAAAAGGAACTGTCATCCTCAGTTGTGAAAATGATTAGTAAAGGACTGTGACTCTATGGAATTGTTGTTGTTCTGTCCTACCGATGCTGCTCCAGAGCGATTGGACCGACTTCAAAGCAGCCATCCAAGAGTCCTTGGAGAGACCCACAGCCCATCGCAGCCTCCTGCGCGCCAGGAGCCCGTGCTTTGAGCCAGTGTAGACAGCAACTGTGAGCAAGGATGGAAGCTCAGCCTTGGGAGCCAAGCAGGGACCTGCTGCCCTCACAAGGTCACCACACTGGCATCCTTCCTCCCTTTCTATCTGGTCCTTTCAAGTACTGCTGGCAGCTAGAGCAGAAGCTGCGCTTGAGTGGTGTGGCCCTCCCTTGCTGGGGAGGGAAATAAATTCACTTGTTTCGGTTTATGGTTTGCTGGCCTTTGTCCCTTCTCTTCCAGTGGTCCCCATCTGGATGGATCGTTTGAGGTAATTGCCACAGGTTCCCTGATTAAATTTGCACAATGTGTATTTATTTTCAAAGCCAAGTGAGGAGGATTCCCCACAGAGCTCAGCCTGGCTTAGCCTAGGTAGCATGGGAGAAAATGCAGACTAGAGAAGGAAGCATGCCGCTCCAGGATCCAGATGTTACTCAGCCTTCACCTGATTTTATCTGTTAGCAGTGTAAGCGAGAGTCACAGTATGGTCAGCTGCCAGCAGAAAAGTGAATGGTATGTGTATTATGTCACATGTATTATAATGGGCATTCAGTACGAATTGTTGTGGGGTCCACAGATCAACAGGCAGTGAGACACTCGATTAGAAAATTTAAAATGGGGATTTTATTGGGCAAGAAAGTACTGGCGCCAAGATGCAGCCCCGGGCCATCTCAGAAGGCTGCTTGTACACCCAAAAACGACAGGAATTTTCCCTTTAGCTTAAATACAGGGGCCTGTTACTTCAGAGAGGTGTCAGTCATAACAAACAGGTCAGGGCGTCTTGACCTTCACTGGAAATCATCTAACAACCAAGTGGCAAAACAGGATGACACTCTGGTGTGTGTGTTGGGGTAGGGGGTGGGGTTACAGATGTGATCAATACAGAGCAAAACAAGTTCAAAGCAAGTTGGGTAAATACAACTACATAACTTTACAGCAGGGAGCAGCTTCAGAAAAGTTTTACATTGAACACTACAGAACAGTATTAGCAATACTTTGCTGTTGAAAGCTAGCATAGCAACAGATTAATTATCTTCACCACTGCAGAATCATGGGGAGAAAAAGAAAAGGCTCCTGAATTTAGTGGCTGATTCTACTGAGTCAGATTTCAGCACATGGGCCAAGATGATGATGGAAATAAAATTCCAAGAAAAAAAGTATTCTTCTACCCATAAAGTTTGCCTATGTGGATCTGCCTGTGTACTCTGTGCTTGTTTATAAATAAGTTTTAGAAGTTCACTTCATGTTTTATTTCTGTTTGGAAAACACCCAATCCTACAAAAGAAGCTCTTATCAACATAACAGAAAGATCTTTGTTTTCTCAGCCGACACACTAGCTCTACATCCCCCCTCCTTTCCCAATGAAAAATAACGGAGTAATTCCTCTTTATTGCATGTGGCCTCCCTTAAATTATATCAAGTCAACTGGTTGATTAGAGAAAGCTGACTTTATCCTTTTCAGTGAACTCTAATCAAATAACCCATCACAGTTTCAAGATTTATTTTGTCTGCAGGGAAAGTGTTCTAAGCTACTTAACTGCATGAGAGAATTACCTGGCCTGTTAAATAAGGGGTTTCCCCCGCTCTGTTCGCTTGACATGCCTAGGTATTGTCCTAACTCTGAAATGTTTTTACTTAGTTCTTGCAGAACCACTTGACGGTTAGAAAAGAGGAAACAAGGCAGTTGGGGTCCTAAGTAATTCTCAAGGTCACCCAGCTGCAAAGTGTCAGAGCCCAGATTTATCTGGATCCGAGCCTCCTAGGGCCAGATACCAGATTCTTTCCCACATGACCCACTCCACTGCCTTCCTGAGAACAGGATGTGGGCCTGTCCCCAAAAGCAGAGACCCCAGGGCACAGGGAGGTATGACAGCATTTTGTCACTTAGCTATATGTTGGTGTTTAAGGGGAGATTCAGAAATTGGCTAACTTGGGGCTGGGAATCTGGCCTAGTGGTAGAGTACTTGCCTTGTATACACAAAGCCCTGGGTTCGATTCCTCAGCACCACATATACAGAAAAAGCCAGAAGTGCCACTGTGACTCAAGTGGTAGAGTGCTATCCTTGAGCAAAAAGAAGCCAGGGACAGTGCTCAGGCCCTGAATCCAAGCCCCAGGACTGGAAAAGAAAATTGGCTAACTGGATATACATTGATTCTCTTTTAAAGCAATGCCCACATATTCAAGGACATGGTACAAATCTAGTTTCCTAGTACTGCACCCTGATATTAGACAGATATGTAGAGAGACAGAGAGTGATAGTCAGAGATAAGACAGAATATATGTATATGCATATATACGTGTGTGTGTGTGTGTGTGTGTGTGTGTGTGTGTGCGTGCCAGTCTTGGGGATTGAACCTCAGAGCCTGGACACTGTCCCTGAGCCTTTGTGCTTGAGACTGGAGCTCTACCACTTGAGCCACACCTCCTCTTCTGGCTTTTTAGTGGTTTGTTTGTTTAGCAGTTAATTAATGGTTAAATAGTCTCATAAACTTTCCTTCCCAGTCTGACTTTGAACTATGATCTTCAGATCTCAGCCTCCTGAGTAGCTGGGACTATAGGTATGAGCCACTGGTGCTCGGCTATTAATTTTATTTTATTACCTTTAAGTAGTTTTACAAAGGCAAAATAAGGTTTTAAGCCATAAAATAAAATACATGGCTAGGTGCCAATGGCTGACAAGTATAATCCTAACTGTTCAAGAGGCTGAGATCTGAGGATCTCAGTTCAAAGTCAGCCTGAGCAGACATTATGTTCAAATAGGAAAGAGAAGCAGAGGTATGGCTCAAGTTGTAGAGTATGAGTTGTGAGCAAAAATGCCAAGGGAGAGTGAGAGACCTTGAGTTCAAACACCACTAACTGTGTGTCTGCACACGTGTGCATGCACACGCACGTGCAGGTCCTGGGGCTTGAACTCAGGGCCTGACCTCTCATCCTGAGCTTCTTTTTGTTCAAAGCTAGCACTCTACCACTTGAGCCACAACTCCAATCCTGGCTTTTTCTAAGCAGTTTACAGACTTTCTTCCTCGGACTAACTTTGAACATCAATCCAAAATCTCAGCCTGCTGAGTAGCTGGGATTACAGGTGTAAACCACCAGAGCTCCACACAATGTACATTTTTAATATTCTGGCTTTGTAGCTTTATGAGCATTAGAAAAGAAGCCAATTACTTTTACAACCCTAAGTAAATATTTCATAAGCTTTTTTTGGACCCATGCCGGGGCTTGAACTCAGGGCCTGGCTACTGTCCCTGAGGTTTTTTACTTAAGGCTACTGCTCTGCCATTTGAGCCACAGCTCTAGTTCTGGCTTTTTGCTGGCTAATTGGACATAGACTACTCACAGACTTCCCTGCCCAGCCTGGATTTGACCCGCGATCCTTGGATCTCAGCCTATTGAGTAGCTAGGACTGTGGCTCAAGTGGCAGAGTGCTAGCCTTGAGCAAAAAGAAGCCAGGGACAGTGCTCAGGCCCTGAGTCCAAGGCCCAGGACTGGCAAAACAAACAAACCATGGTTTCTATCTGTTACAAATTCATACATATTGCTAACACTACTGTGGTTTGCTGTTTCTCTTCATTTCAGTTTGAGGATATACAAAACTAAGATTTTAAGTTTTTTCCCCTCCTAAATTCCTGGATTTCCCTGCAAGTGTACTTAGGCCTTAGGTTAAGAATTGTTGTTCTAGCTAGGTGCTAGTGGCTCATGCCTATAATCAGGTTGGGTAGTTCAGCTCCAGAATCCATTGTCTTAACAATCCCATTTGTTTCCACTGCGGTGCCCATGAGGCAGGCCTATAATCCTAACTATTCAGGAGGCAGAGCTCTGAGGATCAGGATTACAAGCCAGCTCAGGCAAGAAAGTCTATGACACTCTTATCTCCAATTAACTACTGAAAAAACCAAAAGTAGAGCTGTGGTTCAGGTGATAGAGCGCCAGCCTTTGAGTACTCAGCACCCAGGCCTTGACTTCAAGCTCCAGGACCAGCACCAAAGAAAGAAAACAAAGGTATTTCCTTAGGAAAATATTCATAAGTGAATCATTAGGAGTCTTTCTTCCCTAGATTGGCATTTCCCTAATGTAGACATGGGGAATTTTGTAGCACCTTGTAGTTATCTATTATCCAGTGTACAAGCAGAATTATCCCACAATGAAACCATTCTGGTTGACCTGAAGCTAGGACTGGAGTTGAGAAGGAAGTTTCTAATAGGCCCTGTCAAGAACTTTGAGGGAGGGCTGGGAATGTGGCCTAGTGGTAGAGTGCTTGCCTCATATACATGAAGCCCTGGGTTCAATTCCTCAGCACCACATAAACAGAAAAAGCTGCAAGTGGCGCTGTGAGGCAAGTGGCAGAGTGCTAGCCTTGAGCAAAAAGAAGCCAGGGACAGTGCTCAGGCCCTGAGTCCAAGGCCCAGAACTGACAAACAAAAAACCTATGAGGGATCCTGGTCTAAGAGTTGACATCTACAATCCCAGATACTCGGAAGGTAGAGATCAAGAGGATCACAAGTCAACGCCAACCTGTGTAAAAAATTAGCAGACCCCATCTCAACAGAACAAAGTGGATGTAAGGGCAGGCACTTGTGATCCTAGCTACAGGGGAAGCACAGTAGGAGGACTGAGGTCTGAGGTGGTGGGGGTGGGTGAGACTCCCCCTCCATTTCAACAAATAAGTTGGGATGATGTTTCATGTTTGCTCCCAACTATACTAGACATAAGCAGGATTATGGTCAAGGCTGGCCTTAAGCAACACACACACACACATACACACACACTCAAAAGCATGTGTGATCTTATCTGAAAAATAAAAAGGGCTATGAGTATGACTTAAGCAATAGGGCACCTGCAAGTAAGGCTCTGAGTAAATCCCAGTACCACAAAGAAAAAGAAAAAAGGCAGAAGAAGCCAGGCACCAGTGACTCACCCCTGTAAAGGAGGCTGATAGCTGAGGATCAGATTCAGAGCCAACCCAAGTAGAAAATCCCTGTGAGACTCTCCTCTCCAACTAACCACTGGAAAACTGGAAGTGGTGCTGTGGTTCAAAGTGGTAGAGTGCTAGTCTTCAGCAAAAGAACTCAGGGACAGCACCCAAGCTCTGAGTTCAAGCCCCCATGACAGACAAAAAGAGAGGGGTGGGGGAGAAAAAGAGGAAAAGAACAAAAGAGAATTGTGCAGGGTTTCAGATGTAATCTCACTTTCTAAGTTAGCTTGCTATAGTTTCATGGGTGCTGACAGAACATATGAGAATATCAGTCAGAGACAAAAGGCCTCATTACTCATAGCACAATGGGCAGAATATGCTTCTGCTTTGCTCCACTTCCTTTGTTTTACAGGCTAGAGTCCCTCAATGTACAGGTCAGAATGCTCTGTGCCTCACAGTGCTGAGACTGACTCCCTGATCCATACCCCCCAGGCCAGCTCCAGGTCACAGGAACAGGCTATGGTGGCAGCCCACTCTTGCTTCCTGTTTATGTCTCCAGTGTAGCTGGGATAGCAAACATGAAACATGCTGAGACGCTGGCCTTGCACGCAGCCCTCCATTCTCCCGCATCTGTAATTTGTAACAGATTGTAATTGAGATGCACAGTGCAGCCTTCAATTCTTTTGTCTCAATGGGATATTTGGAGGCTGGGAGAGTTGTTAGAGAAGGAACAGCTGTCCGATGTATGGGTGACATTGGAGAACACATCACCACGTAGAAATAAAAAGAAGGGGCCCATTGCTTCCCATTAAAAGATCCATTTTACTTTCTCAAACTTAAAAAAAATCAGCCCATGCATGAGTCACATGTGTAATCCGAACTATTCAGGTGGCTGAGATCTGAGGATCGTGGTTCAAAGCCAGCCCAGGCAGGAAAGTCTGTAAGGTTCTTATCTCTAATTAATCACCAGAAAACAGGAAGTGGTGCTGTGGCTCAAGTGGTAGAGTGCTAGCCTTGAGCTGAAGAGCTCAGGGACAGCGCCCAGACCCAGAGTTCAAGCCCCATGACCAAAAAAAAAAAAAAAAAAAGAAATACTAATAAATATGTTTTGTATGCCACTCCTGGGGCTTGAACTCAGGGCCTGAGCACTGTCCATGAGTTTTTTTCATTCAAGGCTAGTGCTCTACTACTGAAACCAGCTTTGTGGTAATTAATTGGAGATAAAAATCTCATGGCCTTTCCTGCTGGGGCTGGCTTCAAATTGCGATTTTCAGATCTATCTCCTCAGTAGCTAGGATTATAGGTATACAACACTGTGCCTAAGCTCTAAGAAGTATTTTTAAAGATTATGAACAGGCATTATACTATTTGTTAAACACACATGTTTCTGTTCAGGAGCATAAACAAAAATGTACTTAGAACCTGCTTTTTCTTTTCCCCAGGCTCCCCGGTCTGGTAGTTTAGTAGTTTCATAACTGTCCAACAAATGTATGCCTCCAGATCATAAATATGATTTGCACTCTCTTGCCTTCTGGTTCCTTTGGCCCACATACATTATTATGCATACAAAATGCACCTTCTCTGGCCTTGGTTCTGACAGTGACAGTGGTACCACGTCCTAGTTGCCCAGGTTGCTATAGTGATGTCCTTTGCAGCTTCTGACGCAAAGCCATGCTTCCGTTTCAGACTCTAGCAATCTCTAAGAGTTATTCAACAAGATTACCTTCGTGTGTGTGTGTGTGTGTGTGTGTGTGTGTGTGTGTGTGTGTGTGCCAGTCTTGGGGCTTGAACTCAGAGCCTGGGCATTGTCTCTGAGTTTTTGCTCAAAGCTGTTGCTCTACCACTTGAGCCACGTCTCGAATTCCAGTTTCTGCTGGTTAATTGGAGGTTAGAGTTGCACAGTTGCCAGGGCTAGCTTTGAACCAGGATCCTCAGGTCTCAGCCTCCTGAGTAGCTTGGATTACAGGCATGAGCCACCAGCACCTGACTGGATTCTTATTTGTATTGGAGGGGTAGGATGAGAAAGGCAACTAGAATTGTCATTGGTAACAGAGCCCATGGTGTGCTTGCTAGCAAATGGGGAGCGCTAATCATTTACCTGGTTGAAGAATAGCCTTCCCGGGCTGGGGATATGGCCTAGTGGCAAGAGCACTTGCCTCGTATACATGAGGCCCTGGGTTCAATTCCCCAGCACCACATATACAGAAAATGGCCAGAAGTGGCGCTGTGACTCAAGTGGCAGAGTGCTAGCCTTGAGCAAAAAGAAGCCAGGGACGGTGCTCAGGCCCTGAGTCCAAGCCCCAGGACTGGCCAAAAAAAAAAAAAAAAAAAAAAATAGCCTTCCCTCTGTCTGGATCCAAAGATGGTCTTCAGAGGCCTTGCTGGCCGTCACTTATTTCCCACGAGTGTTATTTCTGTTCTCCTGGGAATACATGACCTTGCTACCAGCAGGACACTTTCATAGACAAATGGAGTGAAGCTAAGCCGGAGGGACATTCATTGGAGGGGTGCAGGCTCACGTGAGTCAGGGCATTCTGTCCTTGAACGGCTCCATCTATGCCCAAGGGAACAATTTGGGTTGTTCATAGCTCAATGCACAGGAAGGTCCTGAGAGTTGACGCTGATGGGGGGGGGGGGAGGTGCAAAAGGGGAGCTACGTTGTCCTTGTGTGTGGAGTCTGATGTCCCTGCTTTGCATCTGCCAGGGTCCTTGACAATACCTGGATTTCAGTTATGCTGGATCTTAGCTTCGTTCTTTCCAAAAGCAGAGCTTGAGGGGACAGCTAATATGGAGGTAGTGCACCGATTTCCTTGGAGCAAAGGTGGCTCACCTGAAGGTCTCTAGGGGCCACTTCTGGGGAGTCTACCTGAGACCCAGCAGAGGGGGAAGGGGTCCTTATCTACCAGACCACTTCAACAGCCATGATCTCCCCCTAGAGAGGAACTGCCTCACCCCACCAGGAGTGTGGATTTGCCACCATGGCTATGCAGCAGGGGACAATTGTCGCCTGCCTCCCAAGTATGACAAATTCCATCAATGCCTGATGGTGAATGAGTTAAGGGAGGAAATGTTCCAGCACTTGAGAGTTTCCAGTGACTTCTCTTATCAGTCTTAGGATCAAGCCCCAAAGAGTCTGTTACTGACTGATAAAGAGAAAACCCTTAGGTCTGACCTGACTCCTTCCCTATCTTAGATGTCCTCGGACCAGTTAGTTAAGTTCTGCCTACCTCTCCCATGGTATGGACGCTGGAGGCCCTTCTCTGCTTGTAGGCCGGCCCTCAGGAACTGCGTGTCCTGCTGACCCAATGCAGCTGCTCCCCTGCCATGAGAAGGAGGTGAAAGAGAAATGAAAAGCATGCATTCCTATCCCATGCTACAATATCAGTGACCTTGAGGACATAAGGCTAAGCAAAAGGACAAACACTGTATGACTCCACTCATTATGAAGTATCTAAGTTTATTAAAATCATAGAGCCACTGGGGTTGGAGGCGTAGTTCTGTTGGTGAAGCACTAGCCAAAGTGTTGCTTACTGAGTTCAAATCCTGGTGTTGGACCTAAAAAAAGAGAAAAAAATTATAGAGCCAAATAGGTGGCACATACCTATAATCCCATCACCTAGGAGGCTGAGGTAGACTCTTACCTCCAAATAATCTGCAAAAATCCAGGAGTGGACATGCAGTACAAGTGGTATAGCATGCCAGCCATGAGTAGAAAAGACAAAACAAGTATGCTAGGCCATGAGTTCAAGTCTCAGTCTTGGCACCGTGTGTGTGTGTGTGTGTGTGTGTGTGTGTGTGTGTGTGTGTGTGTGTAACAGAAAGTGGAAAGGTATTTGCTTTGAGATGGGCACCATTGGCTCATACCTATAATCCTAGCTACTTGGGAAGCTGCAATCTGAGGATCACAGTTCAAAGCCAGCCTGGATAGAAAAATCCATGAGACTCATCTCCAATTAAACACCAAAAAGCCACATGTGGAAACTGGCTCAAGTGGTAGAGTGCTAGGCTTGAACACAACAGCTGAGGAACAGAGCCTAGACTCTGAGTTTAAGCCCCAGGACTGGCACAAAAAGGAAGGAAGGAAGGAAAGAAGGAAGGAAGGAAGGAAGGAAGGAAGGAAGGAAGGAAGGAAGGAAGGAAGGAAGGGGGAGGGGGGAGGGAGGGAAGAAAGAAAGAAAGAAAGAAAGAAAGAAAGAAAGAAAGAAAGAAAGAAAGAAAGAAAGAAAGGAAGGAAGGAAGGAAGGAAGGAAGGAAGGAGGAGAGAGGGGGGAGGGAGGGAAGAAAGAAAGAAAGAAAGAAAGAAAGAAAGAAAAGGAAGGAAGGAAGGAAGGAAGGAAAAGAAAGAAAGAAGGAAAGAAAATAAAAGAAAATGTTTGCCGAGGACAGAGCTGAGGGCAAGGTTAGGATCTTAAGAGTTGTCACACAGTGAGAGTTTAACTTAATAACACTACTAAATTATCCACTTAAAATGGTGAAGATGGAACCAAGGGTGAGGGACAGGGTGAAATAGTCCAAAAAGAAACGTACTCTTCACCTGATTTATGTAACTGTAACCCCTCTGTACGTCACCTTCATAATAAAATAAAAAAAACTTTTAAAGTCACTTAAAATGATAAGATGCAAATGAAGAAAAAAAGGCTAAGATGGTAAATTTGATGTTGTTTGTGTTTACCACAATAAATAATTTTTTAGACCAAATTAGAAAAAGAATGAGAGCAAGGAAAGGAAAAGAAGTCAGCTTTATCCATTCCTATGTTACTGGGCAATCTATCTGGACAATGTACTTATATTTTAGCAGTATAACTTCAGCCAAACTCTAGCTAGAAAGAAGCCAAAGGATTGGGCAGGTGAAGAAAGACCAGTCATAATGACAAAGAAGCCTGAAGAATAATGAATGAAACTGGGAGTGTACATAAATAGCTGGACTCGCTTTTCTCTTCAAAATTCTATTCTGTTTGGGAGCAATTTTCTCCCACTTCCAACTCCCTCATTATATACCCTTTCATTCAAAATGTTAATTCTTCTTCTTCTTATAATTTAACCGTCCACTAATCATTTCTGGGATGGAAACACATATTCTTAAGAGAACCTCTTTTGAAGAGCTGAATTAAGCAAGACGGGGGAGGGGTTTGTTTCTCCAATTTCTTGTCCAGTAGTTAATAGAATTGCCAACGAGGAACTTTTTCAGAGTTTTCAAAACTATCCATGAGAATGTTTTTGTGCAAATGAAACTTTCTCTTTTTTTTTTTTGCTAGATCTTTAAGTCTGAATAAAGTGAACAAATTAGAGACAAAAATAATGTAAATCTATTGTCCTAAATGATATTTGCAAAAATGATTTTAATAAGTACCGGTGGCTCATACCTATAACCCTAGCTACACAGGAGACTGAAATCCAGAAGATAGAGGTTCAAGGACAGCCTAAACAGAAAAACTTCTAAGACTCTATTTCCAAAAGTAGCAAAAAGTTGGGATAAAGGTGTGGCTCAAGTGGTAGTGTACCCTTGGGCAAAAACTTGAGACCTAGTCAGAAAAATAACTCAAGTAAAAGAATTAAAAAGGCTCTATGTCCCAATTGGTAGAATGCCTGCCCAGCAAGCAAGGATCCCTAGGCTCAATCTCCAGAAAGAAAAGAAAACATTAAAAGAAATTAATAGTAACCGGGGCACCGGTGGCTCACGCCTATAATCCTAGCTACTTAGGAGAATGAGATCTGATGATCACGGTTCAAAGCCAGCCTGGACAGGAAAGTCTGTGAGACTCTTATCTCCAATTAATCACCAGAAAATCAGAAGTGGCACTGTGACGCAAGTGGTAGAGCACTAGCCTTGAGCTGAAGAGCTTAGAGACAGTGCCCAGGCCCAGAGTTCAAGTCCCACAGCCCACAAAAACAAGAAGATAATAGTAAAGAAGTTTTAGTTGATGAATAGAACATCAGTATGATGCAATCTGAAGCCAGATTGCTTTCCCTAGCTAGTTTTCCCTCTCATTGCTGCTATCTCTTCCCTCTAGTTCAAAAGGATGTCTAATGAGGGTAATTTATGGATGCCTTTTTGAAAACCTTTTTACTAACGTCAGCAATGAGCAAGACCAGCTAAGACTTTCCAGCTCTTTTGAAGTTGGGAGATAAAACAGCAATTGCCTTTAAATTCGATCTCATTTCTATATGTAAACTAGAATCACATATGTCACTGCTTCTTTCAGTACTCTCAGAGAATTAGGATGGAAATGTTAGTGAAAGCACAATTCTCTGCCTCCCTAAGTCCAAATCCTTCTCCATGTAGCACACTCTACATGGCATGGGGTGCAAAACACAAGTGTGGGTTTCCTCCTTCAAAAGAAGGAATGGAGGGGCTGGGAATATGGCCTAGTGGTAAAGGGCTTGCCTAGCATGCATGAAGCCCTGGGTTTGATTCCTCAGCACCACATACACAGAAAAAGCTGTGGTGCTGTGGCTCAAGTGGCAGAGTGTTAACCCTGAGCACAAGAAGCCAGGGACAGTGCTCAGACCCTGAGTTCAAGCCCCAGGACTGGCAAAAAAAAATGAATGGAGCTGGGTGCTGGTGGCACATGCCTTTCATCTTAGCTGCTCAGGAGGCTGAGATCTGAGGATCAAGGTTCAAAGTCAGCCTGGGTAGGAAAATCTATGAGACTTTTTAAAATGTAACTTTATTGTTATCATAAAGGTGATGTACAGAGGGATTACAATTACACGAGGCAGATAATGAAAACATTGCTTTCATACAATGTCTTCCCATCCCTCACTCTCCCCCAGTCTGTCCTTTCTGTCTCCATCTGTGAGACTTTTTATTTTGTGCATGCTCAGGGACTTTGAATTCCAGGTCTGGGTGCTGTCCTGAGCTTCTTTTACTCTAAGGCTAGTGCTCTACCACTTGAGTCAGCTCTACTTCCAGTTTTTTTTTATTAATTTAATTTATTTATTAATTGAACACAAATTTTTGACAAGGTGTTGTGCAAAAAGGGTACAGTTACATAGTAGGGCAGTGTGTACATTTCTTGGGATATCTTATGCCCTGTTTTTCTTTCCCTTCTCTAGGTCAGGTAGACATATATACAATATACAATGTATCAAGAACATATACAGTAGCCACGTGGCCTCGCCCAAGAAAATACTTCCAGTTTTTTGGTAGCTTAGTGAAGATTAGAGTCTCATGAACTTTCCTGCCAAGGGTTGGCTTCAAATCACTGTCTTCAGATCTCAGCCTCCTGGGTAGCTAGGATTACTGGCATGAGCCACTAGCACCTGGCTTGATTTTGGACTTCTAACTTCCAAAGCTGTGACAGAATAAATTGCAGTTGTTATGGCTACCCTAGAGACCAATACAGCAACTTGCCTTTTTTTTTTTTGCTGGTCCTTGGGCTTGAACTCAGGGCCTGAGCACTGCCCCTGAGCTTCTTTTTGCTCAAGGCTAGCACTGTACCTCTTGAGCCACAGCACCATTTCCGGCCTTTTCTGTTTATGTGGTGCTGAGGAATGGAACCCAGGGCTTCATGCATCCTAGGCAAGCGCTCTACTGCTAAGCCACATTCCCAGCCCTCAGCAACTTGTTTTGAAACAACTAAGTGCCAGGCAGAAAGAGACTATATGGAGCTGTGGAGAGAAGGAGCGTGCAGGAGAGAAAACTGGAAGGCGAGGGAATGGAGAGGGACTGTCCAATGGTAGAACCATACACTTATGCCACGTGAGAAAGTTCCAGATATCTGCTGTACCACATAGAGCCTAGAGCTAGCAATGGGGCATTACACACTTCAAAATCTCTCTCTCTCTCTCTCTCTCTCTCTCTCTCTCTCTCTCTCTCTCATACTGGGGTTTGAATGAGAGAGCCTCTTGCTTGCTCACCTTTGCTTGCTTGGCATTCTACCACTTAGCCATGCCTTCAGCCCTGCTTTTTGCTGGTTATTTTGGAGATGGATTCTCACAGACTTTTCTGTTCAAGCTGGCTTCAAATTCTCACCCTGCAGATTCAGCCTCCTGAGCAGCTTGTATGAAGCACTGAGGCCCTACTCAAAATCCCTTAACAGGATAGATCTCAAGAGCTCTTAGTCCCCACCCCAAAGAAAAAGGGACACAGGGAAATGCTGGAGATCTTCACTATATGTGTTACCTTGATTGGGGTGATAGTATGTTTGTATGTGTACAGACTCATCAGATTGTACACATTAAATGTAATTACTCATGGTAGTTGTTACAGACCAGGAGTGTCCTCATATTTCCACCAGAGGGCGCTGTTTGCTTCCTTGGTAGCCACATTAATATGCTAGTCCAAGTGCACAAAGGGGTAACTGGAACCACGTGACCAATTTATTGCACTAGTCTCTCGATGTCAAAATCATCTTTCCCCTGAAGAACCATCACAAATGTTACATCACCACCAAATCTCTGAACTTCATCCTTTTCTCTGTTCTGAAGTGTGAATCATTGCAGGCACAGGGGAATATGAGCAACAGGCCTCTCACTGCTAGCTTCTGGTGACAGCTGGCAGCCCTTGCCAGTTTCTTTCTTTACCTCCATCTTCCTGTGGATGGCCTTCTTTTCTCAGGATCTTCCTCTTTTCTGTCTCTTCTAAGGACACTCATCATATTTACAGCTCCTCCGCGCTTCCAATGCAGGTATGATCTCACATAACATTCTTCACTGCAACTGCAGGGATTAGAGGACGTCTATGAGACTCTTAGCTCCAATTAACTACCAAAAAGCTGTGAATGGAGCTGTGGCTCAAGTGGTAGAGCAAAAAAAGCTCAGGGACAGTGCTCAGGTCCTGAGTTCAGGCCTCGGGATAGGCACATGCACACACACACACACACACACACACACACACACACAAATGAGAGGGGGGAAATCACTGCATGTCGTCACAGCTGTTCAGCTTAAGTGAAAAGCTTCTCACAAATCCTTGCAAATATCTCCCAGATGAAGCCGCTCTGTCCTTCAGAGATTGAAGAAAACTTGGCAGCAACCTCAGGTGTCACAGACAATGAGAATCTGCAGCCCGCCCTCCAATTTGTGTAAATTCCCAGCTCGGCTTCACAGTTCACGTTTACTCTCCTCCATGTGTTCTTGATTTCGTCCTTGGCCAAGGGTCAAACCCCTTCCCAGTTCTTGCACAAGAGCCCCAGCCCTCCTCCCACAACAAGCCTTTCTGGGAGCGTCCTTGAGTGGGGGGTCCCTCTGTGTTCTTCAACCATCTTGCTTACCCTACTTTCTCCTCAGTTGACTTTCTGCTTTGCTCTTTTTCTCCTCTCTGGGTCAAAATATGAATTCCTTTCCTTATCTCTTGCCAGGTAGTTCTGTTCCTACGTAGGCCCATTACCCATCTCAGCTGCAACTAAGTAGACTAACTTGTGAACACTGTAAGGCAGGAAGGTGTATGCGAGAGATGGAAGAGAAGGAGGAGGAAGGGAGGATAGGAAGGACGGAGATGAAGAAGCAGAGGAAAGAATTGGGACCTTCTAGGAGGAATTCTCATACCAATATAATAAAGTATTCTTTTGGTTTCCTGAGTTTTATAAATACAATTAAAAGGGTAAGGTTTGAAGTTCTTTTGAGTAGGGAGCAAATACCATGGCCGTTGGGCCTCCTGCTTCTGACTCTCTGGGCCTTTTTTTTTTTAATTACCAGAGTGAAGCAATCCTCTTCTGAAGTTTACATTTCATTCTAGTTGCAACCTTCATGATGATTAAAATCCCTTCTTTTGTCATTGTCTTTTCTTGGCCTGATTTCTTTGGCTCCCTTTTGTATCTATAGACCAAGTACAAATCACAGAGAGCCTGTGCTTTTTAAGTGTGGCAAAACCATATACAGTCTTTTGTTTATTCCCAGAATTGGTTCCAAAACAGCTGTGGAATGTTCAGCCTTGGATCTGTCATCTTATTGTAGGGAACGGTAACGGCTGTGTCTCCTGCTTTTCATTTTCCTGAACAAGCAAAAAAAAAAAAGACACAAGGAAAACTCCCTCAGTTAAGGCGCCGGGTGTAAGTACTAGTTAATGACTTCTTTCCTCTTATTTCCTTAATTAGGAAATTTCATACTTCAATGGCTGCACAGTTCCTATGACTGTGCTCGCGTCTGAAGCCAAGCTATGGGCGATGCCCACCATGCGACAGCTGTTCCCACACACAGCCAGACCAGGAGCTTGACACATGACTGAGGAAAGCAAGGACATTTTGCCATACCCTGCTGGCTTCGGTTCTACACTGTCTGCTGAAAAGCCAGTCCTTAAGTCAGCCATCAGATACTTCGGATGTGAAGTGGTTGGCAAGTTTGGCTTTAGGGAGATTTCCTTATGAAAAACGAGCATTGAATGATGGACACATTTAATACCTTAGAAAACAAACAAATGGTGCCTTTTCCTGACTCGAGGTATTGCTTAGTTGAGAGTTGTTGCTTGAAGGCTAACTGCTGATCGAAATGGCCATTATGCCACGTGGCTACTGTATATGTTCTTGATACATTGTATATTGTATATATGTCTACCTGACCTAGAGAAGGGAAAGAAAAACAGGGTGTAAGATATCACAAGAAGGGGCTGGGGATATGGCCTAGTGGCAAGAGTGCTTGCCTCGTATACACAAGGCCCTGGGTTCGATTCCCCAGCACCACATATACAGAAAATGGCCAGAAGTGGTGCTGTGGCTCAAGTGGCAGAGTGCTAGCCTTGAGCAAAGAGAAGCCAGGGACAGTGCTCAGGCCCTGAGTCCAAGCCCCAGGACTGGCAAAAAAAAAAAAAGATATCACAAGAAATGTACACACTGCCCTACTATGTAACTGTACCCCTTTTACATAACACCTTGTCAAAAAATTTGTGTTCAATTAATAAATAAATTAAATTTAAAAAAAAAGAAATGGCCATTATGAAATGGCATGAACTAAATTGCTTTTTTTTTGTTATGGTCCAGTCTTAGGGCTTGAACTCAAGAGTGTGGATGCTGTCCCTGAGCTTTTATGCTCAAGGATAGTGTCCTAATACTTGAGCCCCAGCTCTACTCGCAAACTTTTGGTGCTTAATTGGAGATAAAAGTCTCATACCTTTCCTGCCCAAGCTGGCTTTGAAACGTAATCCTCAGATTTCAGCTTCCTGAGTAGCTAGGATTACAGGCTCTGCCTAGCTCTGAAGTGTGTGTGTGTGTGTGTGCGCGCGCGCGTGTGCATGTGCAGGCCAGTCTAAAGTCTTGAACTCAAGACCTGGGCATTGTCCCTGACCTTTTTTGCTCAAGGCTAATGCTCTACCACTTGAGCCACAGTTGCACTTCCGGCTTTAGGTGGTTGATTAGACATAAGAGTCTCATGAACTTTCCTGCCTGGGCTGGCTTCAAACTTTGATTCTTAGATCTCAGCCTACTGAGATCTTACAGGCATAAACATCCAGCACTCGGCTTTCTAAATTGCTTTATACCAATGGTTTTTATGTCACAGATCTCCATGGAACTAATCTGATTAGAGCTTTGGGGGGAAAAAAAAAACTATTGGTAACTCAACTGGACCCTAGTCCCAGTGATTTGGGCTCATTGGTCTGAGATAAAGTGTGAGTAGTTTTAAACTGTTCCCCAAGAGATTGTAACATGTAGCCAAATTAGTCACTTTTTTTTTTCTTTTTGCTGGTCCTGAGGTTTGAACTCTCGGCCTGGGCACTGTCCCTGAGCTTATTTTGCTTTCAAGGCTAGCACTCTACCATGTGAGCCACAGAGCCACTTCCAGCTTTTATTGAGTAGTTGATTGGAGAGAAGAGTCTCACTGACTTTCCTGCCCAAGCTGGCTTTGAACCACATTCCTCAAATCTCAGCCTTCTGAGTAACTAGGATTACAGGGCTTGAGCCACCAGCGCCTGGCTTGAGTTACTTCCTAATGAAAATCACCTCTGAGGGGCTGGGAATATGGCCTAGTGGCAAAAGTGCCTACCTCATATACATGAGGCCCTGGGTTCGATTCCCCAGCACCACATATACAGAAAATGGCCAGAAGTGGCGCTGTGGCTCAAGTGGCAGAGTGCTAGCCTTGCGCAAAAAGAAGCCAGGGACAGTGCTCAGGCCCTGAGTCCAAGCCCAGGACTGGCAAAAAAAAAAGAAAAGAAAAGAAAATCACCTCTGAAACAGACCTGGGATGGGTGGGGCTCCCCCACTGCTGTGGATTGGCTCTCTTTATAACTGCCTGCCTCGTAAGTAGAGTTTGTTCTTCTATCACAGATAATTCGCCAACAACAAACAATCCTTGACAAGCTTCATACTCTTGCCTTTGTACTCAATCTCTATCTCTTATCCTTGTCCAAGAGACAAATGTGCTCTCTGCTTAAGCCCAGGATGCCCACATTCATCAGCCCAATCTCTGGTACATAACTCACATCCACGCACCCTTGACGGCCCCCCACCATCCCCGTTCCCCGACCTCCTTACCGCCATGAACTCCCGCCAGCAGGAGCCGTCTCCTTCTGCTCTTGCCCCATTCCGCAGCCACAAGACTCTTGGATTATGGAATCAACTGATGCATTTGCTTTCTTCCCCCACAGGCCCAGGCTGGCTCCCACAATCCTCCAGCCTTCACTTCCTAAGCCTTGGGATGACAGGCATGCACTACCACTCCCAACTGGACAGGCAGCTTTTGGTAGGGTGCTCTGTGAACCATTTTCCTGCTGGAATCCTTTCCATAGCTTCTCATTTCAAGGGATGTCAAAAGCCCAGCACCTCCTCAGGGCCTCGCGGGGCCTCACGGGGCCTCCAGCATCTGGCTGCCACTGCGTGCAGCATTCTTCCCCCCTCCCCCTCAGCAGGCTCCAGCCCTGCTCTCTGCCCCTTTCAGGAGTACCACAGGCTCTGCCCTGCTCAGGGCCTTTCCTCTGGCTGCTCAGGCTGCGGGCCTACAGCCTCCCTTTATCTGACACCTTGCACAGTTACAGTATCGGGGTCACTTTACAGAGAGGCCTTCGCTGCCTATTTTCTGGCTTTCTATATATTTTTTTCCTTTCAGTGGCTACTTTCCTGCCCAGGCTGGTTTTACACTGCAATTCTGCGATCTCAGCCCCCCTGAGAACTGAAGCATGAGCCATCAGTGCCTGGTTCTTCAAAAAGAGAGTCTCTTCCTCAAGAGGCTGAGATTTGAGGATCATAGTTCAAAACCAGCCCAGGCAGTGAAATCCATGAGACTCTTACCTCCAATGAACCACCAGGAAACTAGAAGTGGAGCTGTGGCTCAAAGTGATAGAGCACGAGCCTGGAGCACAAAAGCTCAGGGACAGCGCCCAGGCCCTGAGATCAAGCCCCACAACCACCACCACCACCAACAACAAAGGTCTCAACTGCAGAAAGTCATCTGTAGCCAATGAGATGAGAATACATGTGCAACTCCTGAAAGAAGGGACAATTCCTTGGCAGTTTTCTCCCTCACCGAGAAACCCGGCTTTAAATTTATCCCCGAGAAGCCAAATTCTCTACTATGGTCTATTCGCTCTCAGCTCTTCTTGGGTATCTTTTCTGTCTGGCTCTCACAATGAGTTTATATCCCCAGGATGCCAGTCTTGGAGCTGATTCTTGAATTCCAGGAGAATACCAAATGTTCAGCTGGCAGTGTACTGTAAGGGAGAGAAAGGAAGCAAGTAGAGAAATACTTTTATATTGCAGACAAAGCATTTGATCAAGGAAACAATATGTATATTTTAAGCATCAAAGCATGATACATTCTTTCTGAGGAGAGAATTGCATTAAGGAAAGAATGAGCCCGTATTAAGCCTGAAAGCTTGATGGATTGTTTTAAGTTGTGTTAGCTTTTCAAACCAAATGACTCAACCACCACTAGGTTCTTTTGTTAGATGATCAATCTTACTTTATTGCTATTACAGCACGGGTAAATGATGATGTATTTCTTCTGATTAAATGTTGCATTGATAAAGCAATCTGTTTCTCTTGTGCTCAATTGTGTGACACATTCCCCTCCAACACTGGTGCTTGAATCTATAGAAACCAATCCATTAATAGATTTGAATAAAAAACAAGTGGGTGAATTTGGATATAAACTGGCAAGGTTTTATGAAAACACTAGGCACATTCAACAGCCGAGTATGATGGTGCACACCTGTAATCTCAGCACTGAGGAGGCTGAGGAAGGAGGATAATGAGTTTGAGGCCAGACAGGACTGTATATAGGGAGTCTCTGACTCAAACAAGCAAAACAGAAAAAACAACAACCCATAAATTGGCTAGTATTCTGACTTTGTAGTCTAGTGAGTCAAACTCTGGTTTCTGCCTCTTTGTTGTGGTTCGGTGCTTGTCCTGGGGCTTGGATTTAGAACCTGGGCACTGTCCCTGAGCTTTTTTATTTTGCTCAAGGCTGGCACTCTACCACTTGAGCCACAGTTCCACTTCCGGCTTTTTAGTTAGTTAATTGGAGCTAACAATCTCACAGACATTTCTGCCTGCTCTGACTTTGATCCATGATCCTCAGCTCTCAGGATTCCAGGTGTGAGCCACTGGCACCCAGCTGGGTTTCTGCCTCTTAAATATCGGAGTGATCATCAACAAAGTATTTTATGTCTTACAAAAACTATAAGTGTTAGTGGTAGAAACCAGGGAGGAATTGGGTGAGGTTTGCTTGAGATGATGCAATGTATCATTTAGGGATTATGTGCTATCACACCTGTAATCTCAGCAGAAGCAGGAGAATTGCAGGTGGCAGGCCAGCCTAGACTGTAAGCTGAAATCCTATGTCAAAAAGAAGAAAGGGGGGCTGGGAATAAGGCCTAGTGGCAAGAATGCTTGCCTCGCATACATGAAGCCCTGGGTTTGATTCCCCAGCACCACATATATAGAAAAAGGCCAGAAGTGGCACTGTGGCTCAAGTGGCAGCGTGCTAGTCTTGAGCCAAAAAGAAGCCAGGGACAGTGCTCAGGCCCTGAGATGAAGAAGGAGAAGAAGAAGAAGAAGAAGAAGAAGAAGAAGAAGAAGAAGAAGAAGAGAGGAAGGAAGCAAAGCGGGCTGGCTGGAGCCTGGAGCTGGGATGTAACTCAGTATTAGAGCACTTGCCTAGCATGTATGAGGCCCTAGATTCCATCCCAGCAGCATAAAAAATAAAAAAGAAGACAGACACGGCAGGTGTGGGGGGAGATGGAGGTTGGCCATGTCCAGAGACCACTGCCACTGTTGGAGCACAAGCCGAGGAATGTCTAAGACTGTAGGGAGAAGAAAGCCAAGGAATCACTTCTAGACTCATCAGGCCTGCTGACCCCTTGTCTTGTCACTCCCAGAACAACAGAATAAATGTCTGCTCAAAACCAAACCCCGTCCTCATGTGTTTTGTGTGTAGGTCTCCATTGATCCCTCTCAGATGATTGTTGATTCTGCCACTGCCATGTGCCTTGTTGCAAAGGAAAGTTTCTCAGGGTCTCTCTTCTCCCCCATGTATCTCTTCACTTTCAAGAAATAAAGACTTCTTTGAGAGATAACCTTTTCTTGGTCTCCATTGGTCCCCAGATCAGCAGGCCAATTGGTTTGGTTTTTTTTTTTGGTCCCTGTTTCCAGTTGCCCTAGGGTTAAATACAAATGTCTGCTATATTAACAGAAAAAAAGAAGATCGTGCAAATGGAACTGAAAGAAAGTTTGCCTCATTTGTAAAATAAAATGAGTTTCGATCCCAGAAGCTTAGGTGTGACTTGTGTGACGCCTGGGTTTTCATCGATCTTTCCCCCCCGGCAGTCAAGTGGGGAATATAGCCAAGTTAGAAATGTAATTGTGTAGACATAAAAAATTACATCTTGATACCCATCATTGGGACACTTTTCTCAAGATGCTGGCTGTCTCCGTGTCCTTCAGAGCAATAGCAGTATCAATTGAGAATGTAACAGAAGCAACTTAAATGTTATGCCTCGTTTACTTCTGGCAAGCCTAATATGCTCCAAAGCCTAGCGATTGCTCATGACATAAGGTTCTGTCAGCCATCCTGGAAACACTTCAAGACCATTAAAATAAAATGCCAGCCATTCCTGCTGTTCAAATATTCTTCAACTTCTAATTTAAGGTACCAACACCTAAGAATGTAATTGTGTTATTCTCTCTGATAGCTGGAATCTATCGAAGCCAAATGCCTGGGAATTATGGACTATTGGGGCTACAGGAGTCCTGAAGACAAATGAGGTGGATAAAACGTGTTATTTTGTGCTCGCACGTCCAACATTTGCAATCCGTGACCATGTATGTGTTAAAATGCATTCAAAGGTGGAAAACGTGCCTCAAGTGTCCTCCCTCGGCTGAATTGAAGAAGAGGTTTGGGGGGGAAATGTAAAAACTGCCTCAGGGATCTGAACAGAGAAGAGGGGGCAGGGGGAGAGGGAGAGATGAGGGAAAGGGAGAGGGTGAATGGAAGCAAGCACACCTGTCCTGCAAATGCTTTTCGGCGCTAAGTTTTCCTCCAGCGGATTGTCCATTTTTGGAATCAGAAAACTGTCATCTGGAGAAAGCAGTTCATCCCCCATCCTACTCCTCAGCTCACAATCTTCTTCTTGATGAGCAAGTCCCCCCCCCACACACACACACTCCAGTTGAGAAAAGACACCCTGAATTTTTAAAAGAGCAATTTAAAAAGCAAATTTTGTGAAAGGTGATGTGAGGGAAATTATTGCTGTTTAATGCCCGCCTTGGGATGGGGACCCTTTAGGTTCAGGGACCCCATTGGCACATCAGGGCTTTGACTAGGACACGGTGCCAATTCAAACTGTCACCCTGTATGAGGAAGGAAAAAAAAAAAGCCCAAATCAGTTTCTATTCTTTAATAGAAAGCAATACTGTAGTTTAAATTAGCAAGGCGCTGCTGAACCACTATTTAAAATGCGTTTGCGCTGACATCCCAAGAAAGGATTTTTTTTTTCTTGTTTAATTGCACTGTCAGTGTGGAGCGCTTTCACTTAAAACCATTCTGAGGTAGACCTTTTAATAGAAAGTGACAATTTAAATTGCCATGATAGCAGCGTAAATGGTGCTTAAAGTCATTACTAAACTGATGTCGCAGTTGGCTCCAGACCAGTTTGTTAAAGCTGAAGAAAAGGTGTTGGGGGGAAGGGAGGAAAGTAACTAAATGGTGAATCATTAATTCCTTTTATATTCATTGTAATAACATTAGCTGTGATGAACTCATCTGGATCCCAATGGATGCAATGTACATTTCTATTGAATACCACATTCTTCCATGCTAGTGCCTGGCCCTGATTAATGCCGGGTACTGACGAATTGCTCCAGTCACAAGCACTTATTTCTCTACAGCTACTTTGTTTTCTTGTCTTCTCTCCCAGGGTCCAAAGACAGGAGCTGTGACTTCTGTTTGCTGGATGGAGTCCTAAAGTGCAAGTGCTAGATTTATCCAGAGCTTTTCTTCCCTCTTCCCCAATTGTCTTAGATTCTCTGGCCACCCTTGCTAATGACTGTAGCTTGCTTTCAAGGAGTTCGGTCCAAATAGAATGCATCCTTCCTAGGTGCCATTTGACCATTGGTGCCATTGGTCAGACCTGACTGGTTAACCAAATCAGTGGTTTGCTAACCCCACAGAGCAGCATCTGGGGGGCCCAAGTGGGTGGAGCATCATAAAACTCTTTTTTTTTTTTTTGGCCAGTCCTGGGGCTTGGACTCAGGGCCTGAGCACTGTCCCTGGCTTCTTTTTGCTCAAGGCTAGCACTCTGCCCCTTGAGCCACAGCGCCACTTCTGGCCTTTTCTATATATGTGCTGCTGGGGAATCGAACCCAGGGCTTCATGTATACGAGGCAAGCGCTCTTGCCACTAGGCTATATCCCCAGCCCCTCATAAAACTCTTGGCAGCACTGACTCTGTGAACCTGCAAGGAGCTCATACATAAGCTAAAATGGAGTGTGGAGCACTGGGGACACTGGGAGGAGGGTGGCAGAGGTTAGGCGGGGTGATAAGGGTCAGAGGGGCCTGTAAGTTGAGGCCCATCCTTATCACATTCATACTCCTCACTCATTTGTCTCGAAATTGCCTCTGACACACTCCTTTAAAAGTAAGATGAGTACCAGTGACTCACACCTGTCAGCCTAGCTACTCAGGAGACTGAGATCTGAGGATTACAGTTCAATGCCAGCCCAGGAAAGAAAGTCTTGGAGACTCTTCGCACCAAAACTCTGGAAGTAGAGGGGTGGCTCAAGTGGTAGAGCACCAGCCGTGAACCCAAAAGCTAAGAGAGTGTCTAAGCCCTGAGTTCAAGCCTCAGAACTGGCAAAAAAAAAAAAGTAAATTAATCATGTGATTTTTTAGGAGCAATAGATAAGGTTGTGTGTGTGTGTGTGTGTGTGTGTGTGTGTGTGCGCACGCACACTGGTTCTTGGGCTCTGTCTCAAGGCCTGGGTGCTGTCTCAGAGTATTTTGTGTGTGTTTTTTTGCTCACGGTTAGTGCTCTACCACTTGAGCCATAACTCTACTTCTAGATTTTTCGTGATAAACTGGGAATAAAGGTCTCTGGACTTTTCCTCCCAGGGCTGCCTTCAGACCGCAATTCTCACATCTCAGCCTTCTGAATAGCTAGGATTCTAGAAATGAGCCACCAGTGCCCAGCTCAGATCTTTTGTCTTCAACAATGACAGTTGATGAGTGACTGTTACACAGAATAGGAAATGAAAGGTCCAAACAGGGTTGAGGATAGCTATGCCAGGTGATAAGGTGAAGAGGACACCTCGCTCAAGTCCAGGAGAGGGACAAATGGCCTTTGTGCCAGCTGCAGCTCAGCCCTACCTCATTTCCCACCATAGACACAGTGAAGACTGGCCTCACTGAATCCCAGCGGGGCACAAGTGGCTGAATTTAGCTTGAACCCAGAAGATTTGCTGGCAGGCTGGGGATATGGCCTAGTGGTAGAGTGCTTGCCTCGTATTCATGAAGCCCTGGGTTCGATTCCCCAGCACCACATATACAGAAAACGGCCAGAAGTGGCGCCATGGCTCAAGTGGCAGAGTGCTAGCCTTGAGCAAAAAAGAAGCCAGGGACAGTGCTCAGGCCCTGAGTTCAAGGCCCAGGACTGGCAAAAAAAAAAAAAAAAGATTTCCTTGGCAGAGTATCTCTCGGGGTGGGGGAGGGTAAGAGAAATATGTGGCTTTCTTCTGTGCTTAGGATAATTTGGATAGGTGGGACAAAACCTTATTGAGTGGCTTCATGGGAGAATAAAAGTGGAGAAATGAATACTGGTATTGGAAGTAGGAAATTGAAAGGGAATACCAAAATTGAGAGACACAGGGTTAAAAAAAAGACAAACAACTACAAAAGCAATACTTGCAAAATTGTTTGGTGTAAGTGAACTGAACACCTCAGGGGGGGGAAGGGAAAGGGGGAAGTGGGGAGGAGGGAATGAGGGAGGAGGTAACAAACAGTACAAGAAATGTATCCAATGCCTATCGTATGAAACTGTAACCTCTCTGTACATCAGTTTGATAATAAAAATTTGAAAAAAAAAGTGGAGAAATGAATTTAATACAGAATAAAAAGCAGCACATAGACACAGATGTGAACAGTCCAGAAAAAAGGAGGAAATCAGTGCGATAGTGGAGCGGGGAGGAAGGCCCTAGCCATGTCCTTGTGAGGGAGGGAAAGCGGAATGCAGGCACAAGGCATAAACAAGTCATTCATTAGTGAAGTAGGAGGCAAGGCCAGGCTCGGCGGGGAGGGTGCAGATAGGGAGGAAGCTTGAAAGTTTGCAGAGAGAAAGACTGTGTGCATTGCTGCGAGGTGGAAACAAGCATTTCATTCAGCTGTTAGTTACCACAGAAGACATACAAAGGCAAAACCCAAACAAAACAACAGTGAGCTAGCCAGGCGCAGGTGGCTCGCCCTTGTCATCCTAGCTCTTCAGGAGGCTGAGATCTGAGGATGGAAGTTCAAAGCCAGCCTGGGCAGGAAAGCCTGAGACTCTTTTCTCCACTTAAACACCGGCGAAAACCAGAGGTGGCGCTGTGGCTCAAGTGGCAGGGTGCTAGCCTTGAGCAAAAAGAAGCCAGGGACAGTGCTCAGGCCCTGAGTCCAAGGCCCAGGACTGGCAAAAAAAAAAAAAAGAAAAGAAAAAGAAAAAGTGTGTTAACCCAAAGGAAGATTTAAGACCAGAATTAGGTATAAGGGTTCACAGAAAGGATGCCAAGATGCTTGCCGCAAGACAGAAAGTAGAAAGATAGGAAGCAGCCCAAAGCAGTAAATAAGGGTCATTTCCTCCGTCGTGCTGGTATGGTCCCTTCAAATAGGCTGTAGAACAGCAAGGGCATCGAGCTCTTCTGTTAACATGGGGGTGGACACGGTATACAATGGGCGAGGGATTAGTCGAGGAAGAAAGAATGATCTAGTACACCTCAAAGAGCTCCTTGTGTGAGATTCCGGTGCCTCTCAGGGCCCCCGCCCGTCAGCAGCAGCAGAAGAGACATGCAAAGTCTTCAGTCTGATCCAAAACCTGCTTCAGTCCTATCCAAAAACTATTATTTGAGGGTATGCCCTCTGAAACTCATGTTGAGGCTGGGTATGCTGTTGCACACTTGTAATCCCAGCACTCAAGAGGCTAACACAGGAGGATCGAGACTCTGAGGACAGCCCAGACAACACCCCCATAAAAAAAATCAGATTAAAACATATTCCGCATGATGGTGACTGGCTTTCCAGAATGGTAAGAAATGAATTTCCCTTATTTATAAATTAGTCAGTGTCAGGTGTTTTGGTAACAGACTAAGACATTGACTAAGTCAGAAACTCACAGTGTAGGTAGGGTCCACCAACCTGTGTTTTAACAAAGTCATGGAGATGTCCGCTGAACTTGAGAAACACTGCTTGAAGGCTGCCTGGAAGTTTCCATCTGCTCTTATCCCGTACTGCCACCTATTGGGCAAGCTTGTCACAATGTGAAGTTAAGCTAAGCAGTTTTCCAAGGAAAGTGCCTTCTAGTTTTCAATTCTAAACAACTGTACAAACCAAAAGCAAAATGCAACCTTCTTATGACCCTTTGTATTATGAAAACACTAATTTTGTGGTTTTAATTAGTGTATGTAGACTCATGTTTTGCTTCTATCAGAAAACATGTTGTCCCTGTTCTTCAAGTATGAGCTTAGTGGAACTTATAGTCCCTGTTGGTTTTTATTATAATATTCCATCATAATACACTAATGTAATCACAGTGACCACAGTTTTCAAGGTGAATTGGATACGTGTCCTAACTGAGCATAAACAAAAGAAGACAATGTCACCTAATATTTTGGATTAATGCTATCTCTGAAAATCTCTCAGAAGTTTGTTCCCATTACAAAGTAGTCATTCCACTGGTGGCTCATTTCTAGACTCCTAGCTACTCAGAAGGCTGAGATGTGAAAATTGCGGTCTGAAGGCAGCCCTGGCAAGAAAAGTCCTGAGACCTTTATTCCCAGTTTACCACGGAAAAGCTAGAAGTAGAGTTATGGCTCAAGTGGTAGAGCACTAACCGTGAGCAAAAAACAAACAAACAAACAAAAACCTGAGACAGCACCCAGGCCTTGAGACAGAGCCCCAGGACCAGCGTGCGCGCGTGCAAACACACACACACTCTACCTTACTTATTGCTCCTAAAAAATCACATGATTAATTTACTTTTTTTTTTTTGCCAGTCTGAGGCTTGAACTCAGGGAAGAAACAAGAAAAACATGGAACCCACTTTCTGGTGAAAGTGGCATTGACATACAGTAATCAAAAGTTATGGAAGTCAGGCCTTAGTGCAAGGCTCTGAGTTCAATCTCTAGTACTGGAAAAAGTAAATCCTTATTCATAGGAGAATGGATATGTAAAATTTAATCCATTCACCCAATAGAACGTTGCACTGCAAAGGACCACTTACACACAATGAGAAAGAATGTCAGGCTGGGGATATGGCCTAGTGGCAAGAGTGATTGCCTCGTATACATGAGACCCTGGGTTCAGTTCCCCAGCACCACATATACAGAAAATGGCCAGAAGTGGTGCTGTGGCTCAAGTGGCAGAGTAGCTAGCCTTGAGCAAAAAGAAGCCAGGGCCAGTGCTCAGGCCCTGAGTCCAAGGCCCAATCCTGGCAAAAAAAAAGAGAAAGAATGTCAGAGGGATTATGCTCAACAAGGAAAGTCAAACATATAATATATATTGTGTAGATTATATATATAGTGAGTGTGTGTGTGTTTCCATGTATGTTCAAAAGCAGGAGAACTAATCAGTGGTAATAGAAATCAAGGGAAATGATAACTTCTAATAGGAGACAGAGGTGAACAGTGACAAGAAAAGGGCACAAAGAATTTCTAGAAGGCTGGGGATAATCTATAAGGCTGGGGGAGGCGATTGCACAAGCGTATACATGTGTAAAAGTTAATCAAAGTGCATGATGTAGTAGTATACTCTAAGTACCTAATTCCATTCTTCAATAAGAAGTAGAAATAAAATTCCTTTTCTGTTTAAAGTTGCTAGTAGGTTCTGTCAGTTATAATTAAGATCTTTCCCTAATTAGAGATGGCTGCTCATGCTATAGCCACAATTCTGCTGTGTAGCCAATTCCTCTGCCCATTAGGGTCACTGGATAACTTTCTCCATCTAGAATGCACCTTTGAGAATTTTCTTAGGAGAGAGACACACACAATGAAGCACTGAAAACACGAGAATTAAAAAAAAAACAGGAGCAAGAAAGTATCAGTGAATAGCAGATTATACAGAGCTGAATGATAAATCAAGATGAAAATATTACTTTGAGAAGATTTTCCAGAACACAGCACAAAGAGACAAAGGGCTGAGAAGAATGAAGAAAATTGTAGACACACAGAAAAAAGACTCATTTGTTACAAAAGTCTTCTAAAAGAGTTTCTGGGAGAGGAGATCATTGAAACAATATTAGAACAAATAATAATAGTCAAGCAATTCCCACGACTGACAGAAACACAAGTCATTAGATGGAAGGAGAACACAGAGAGCTAATTAGAATTTTTTTAAAACTCAGAATTGGTGCTGGTGGCTCAGGCCTGTAAGCCTAGATACTCAGGAGGCTGAGATCTGAGTGTCACTGTTCAAAGCTTGTCTGGGCAGGAAAGTCTTTGAGATTCTTATTAACCAATTAACTAGCAAGAGTTGGAGTGGAACTGTGGCTCAAATGGTAGAGCTCTAGCCTTTAGGGGGAAAAAAGCTCAGGAACAGTGTTCAGGCTTTGAGTTCAAGCCCCAGCGTCAGTGCCCTCACCATATCTAGACATTACAGTAAAACTTCAGAACTAATAGGATGAAGAGCTAGCTAAAAGATAACAAAACAAAAAACTTGAGTAAAGAGAATGGAGCTGACACAAGATTTCTCATCAGCAAGATGGGTGCGAACTATTTGTAATTATGGAAATTAAATGATGGGTACTTGGGTTTCGTTATTTCTATTTCCCTGTGTGATTTTCATAACACAAATGAATATTTGGGTTTGGGTTTTGTAAATACAAAAAGATAACAGATTAAGATCTTCCAAATATAAGGGAAAATGTCTTTGTCCTTCCAATTCTGCATCCATTAATTCTGTCCCCCAAGGATAAGGGGCAATGGGCTGGAGTAGAAGCTCAGGGATAGAACACTTGCCTAAAGACCCCTGATGTGTGTGTGTGTGTAATGAAAATGATTGATTATAAAAGCAATGTTTAAAAATACACTATAACTGAAATTCAAGCTGGATCGATATAAAAAAGCTGGGCCACTGGGCCACAGACACCCACACCTCGAATCCTAATTCCTCAGGAAGCTGAAGTCTGAGAATCAGTTTGTGATTTAGAAGATGGAATAAATTGATGTGACCGTGAGAAATAGCATAGGAGGGAGGAGGGAGGAGGGACAGAGGAGTGAATGTTGGAGGTGTGACCCTGATCATGATGTATTGTACACGTAAATGGGCATGTTAAATTGAATCCCCTTGTACAACTCTTTGAAGATAATATTTTTTAAAAAGAAGATGAAGTTGACGTTGGTCATAGGCAGCACAGTAATAAAGAGATTTTACAATATTTTTAAAATGTTATTGAGACTAAGAGGGATAAGACTCAGAGACATCATGGGCTGGGGATATGGTCTAGTGGCAAGAGTGCTTGCCTCGTATACATGAGACCCTGGGTTCAATTCCCCAGCACCACATATACAGAAAACGGCCAGAAGCGGCGCTGTGGCTCAAGTGGCAGAGTGCTGGCCTTGAGAGAAGCCAGGGACCGTGCTCAAGCCCTGAGTCCAAGCCCCAGGACTGGCAAAAAAAAAAAAAAAAAAAAGAACCTTGGGCTAGGAATATGGCCTAGTGGCAAGAGTTCTTGACTCGTATACATGAAGCCCTGGGTTCAATTCCCCAGCTCCACATATACAGAAAATGGCCAGAAGTGGCCCTGTGGCTCAAGTGGCAGAGCGCTAGCCTTGAGCAAAAAGAAGCCAGGGACAGTGCTCAGGCCCTGAGTCCAAGGCCCAGGACTGACAAAAAACAAAAAACAATAAAAAGACTGAGAGACATCAAAGCATATTTAGTGAAAGGTCCAGAGAGACAAACTAGAAAGAATTACGAAGTAGCAATACTTAAGGAGATAATGTCTGAGAATTGTCCAGAGTGCAAGAGAGATGGGGGCCCTAGAATGATAAAGTGACTTCTAGGCTGTATTATTCATACCAGCCATCCCACTAAAAACAACTAAATATGGGGATATAAAAATTTTAAATCTGAAGAACATTAAAAAGTAAGTAAACACCAGGCTAAAATCCAAGAGAAAGCAGATAGAGACAAGACTTCAAAGCACAAAACCACTTTTGCCCCAATGCAATTTGCTAATAAGGAACATGTATGCTTCAAATTTAGTAGATTAATGGGGGAGATTAGGACATAAAATAATACCATCACTAGCCCAAGGTCAAGAACTAGGAGCGAACATATAAATAAATAGGAGCGCTTCCTCATGTTAAATTGGGATTGCAGTGGCTTGGTGATAGGTACCAATAGAAGGGAGGAAAATAGGGTAGAGAGAAAAAAATTATGCAACCATGAACTGGCTCTTGTGTGAATTTGCAGCTACTGGGGTTGTTATGGGAAATTCAAGTTGTATTTGTGATTGGGGGAGGGGAACTAGGGTTTGAACTCAAGCTTCACACTTGCCAGAGAAGTACTCTTTTGAGCCAATAAAATAAAATAAAATGCATGACAAACATAGAGTGCCTTTAAATGAGTAACCCATGGGCGCTACTAACAGCCAAACCTGGAAAAATTCCCCCCCCACACACACTAATAATAATAATGTAGTATTGACTTATAACCTGAAGTATAAAACAACTGCCTACCTCAAATTTTATATTCAATGAATATCCTTCACAAAGGGAGATGAAGAGGTATTATAAAGAAATCCCCACTGAATGTTGAAAAAAAAAATACTTGCAAATAAAAAAGTTGTGGAATTCATGACTAGTTGAATTTTGTTCAAGGAAATACTAAAAGGTGTCATTCTGGTGAAGGAAAATTATCCTGATGGAAATGTATACTTGATGGGATTAATGAAGTGCCATGAAATTATAAATATGTGGACAGTTCTAAATTAATAGCAACCATACAACACAATGATAATGTCTTGCAGGGTTTAATACAAATGACTACCATGATATATAGACCAGGAGGGATACAAATTGGAATTGCTAGAATCTCTCTACTGTGTAGCAAGCAGGCAGAAATGCCAATTAACATTAGACTTCAATAAATAAAAGATGAACGTTGGGCTGGGAATGTGGCTTAGTGGTAGAGTGCTTTCCTAGCATACATGAAGCCCTGGGTTTGATTCCTCAGTATCACATAAAGAGAAAAGGCCAGAAGTGGCGCTGTGGCTCAAGTGGTAGAGTGCTAGCCTTGAGGAAAAGAAGCTCAGAGATAGTGCCCGGGCTCTGAGTTCAAGCCCCAGGACTGGCAAAAAGAAAAGAAAAAAGATGAATGTTGTAGTGGGCACTAGTGGCTCATGCCTGTAATAGGTCCTAGCTACTTCTGGAGGCTGGAATCTGAGGATTAAAGTTTAAAGCAGCCCGGGAAAAAAAAATCTCTGTGACTCTTTATCTCCAATTAACCACCAAAAAGTCAGGAGTGGAACAGTGGCTCATGTGGTAGAGTACCAGCCTTGAGAGAAAAATTCAAGTGAGAGCATGAGGCCCTGAGTTCAAGCCCCAGTACCAGCACACACACACACACACACACACACACACACACACACACACACAAAGATGCACGTTGTAATCTCTATTACTATTGCAATCCTACTCCTGGGCACATGCCCAAGAGAAATGTGTGAACATGCACACCAAAAGAGAAATACAAGGATGCTCCTAGCTGAGATAGTCCCAGATATCAATGGAGAAAAACCATTTGTTGCATATTCGTGTTCATAGAACAAAATAGAATCAGGGAGTTCCAGAAGGGCTCAATGGCTAGAGGAGTTTGACAATCTTTCCCAGCACTGCCTCTGGAATGAATAGACTTGCTTCACTCAATTTAGGATTAAAGGATTAAGAAAGTTCCAGAAGAGTGAGTCACCCTCACATACTTTAGGCAACACGCTGGCACCTTGGCTTTACAGCAGAGATTAGAGAAAGAATCTGGCAGAGGGAGCCTTTAGTTTCCATAGTGAGAGTTCTGCCAGAGCCTTGATTTATCACTCCTCCAAGACTGCACACACCTTGGGAATTGCTCACAAGTAATCATGTGTGTTCTTAGGAAGAATGAATGAAAGTGGAATGATAACCTCTAGTGTCACAGAACCGCCCATCTCTTTGGGCCCAATCTTCCCAGCTTTTTATATTTTTAAAAATTCCACTGTCTAAAATAATGTGAATTTCCTCCTTTACAAGCCCAAACGTGCTCATACTACCCAAAGTCTGCTCCATGTCTTCATACAGCTCTGAGCTAGAGATCTGTGTGGATCAGATCTGTTCCTCTTCTAATTCCATTGGAATGCTGTAACTTATGGTCTACATGGCAATCATCCGTCTATCTATACTGAGGAAAAGGAGCCAGAGATGAAAAATTCTTTAAAACGCATAAACATACACATTTGATAAGGAAGAAAATTGAGGCTCAGCAAGACTGTGTGTGTGTGTGTGTGTGTGTGTGTGTGTGTGTGTGTGTGTGTGTGTGTGCTGGTCCTGGCCTTGACTCAGGGCCTAGGCGCTGTCCCTGAGCTTCTTTTGCTCAAGGCTAGCACTCTACCACTTGGAGCCACAACTCCCCTTCAGGCTTTTTGGTGGTTAATGGGAGATAAGTCTTATGAATCTTCCTTCCAAGGTTGGCTTTGAACAGTGATCCTCAGATCTCAGCTTCCTGAATAGCTAGGATTATAGGCATGAATCACTAGCGCCCTGCTGGAGTCTTTATTTTTTGTAAACGATTAGGAGACTTCCCTTGACCATCATCCAAACTGAAGTTCTCTTTCTTGCTGGTGTGATGCATCCCCGACTTTAAGTCCTGAGGTGGGGGGAGGGCTATCTATGCCCTTCTTAGTCTCTGCCTATGTGAGCATCCAATAGTCTTCTATTACCTTTCACTAAGGGCAGCCCTCTGAGTTCCACTCCTTTCCACCACCTATTTTACAATGATCCATGGTAATTTGTCATGCCAACAAAGCTTGCCCCTGCCTTGGCCTTCATTCACTCAGTAACATTGTGAAGAGGGAGAGCGGTTAGTGTGCTGGATATCTTATCCAGTCAAGGTCCTTGCTGAAACCAGCAGCTCTACCTCACCCCAGAGGAAGGGAGTGTACGTGAGCTCCATTTCTCAGCACTCGGCAGCTGATGTTCTCAGAACTGGTATGCATAGACTCCCTTGAGTAGTTGGCACAGAGGCTTCAATCCACTCCCTGCACCCCACCCACGCCCACGTGTACACAAACGTTCTCTCATAGGAGCCCTATTTCTCAAAAAAACGGGTGTGCGGGGGGAGGACCTGCCAATGGATATATAAAAAGATATGTATAACCAGAGAAATGCAATCTCAAGCAAGAAATCATGTTTTTGACACTTCCTAGATGGGACATTCTGGCAAAGCATGAAGCTAACAGGCACTTTTGTTACTGCAAGAAGTGTGAATTGGCACAACCATTTTGGCAAGCAATTTGGTGGTGTCTCTAAGATTTAAGATGTACAGATCATAGGATCCAGCCTTTCCTCTCCTACATGCTTGCCCTAGAAAAACACACTGTGGCACTGCATCGTTATGGAGAAGGATGGAAATCTGGGAATATCCTAAAGGCCATCAGTAGGAAAACACCAAGTAAAATGAAGTGTTTCCATGTTGTGGTTAAGCATGAACTATACTTGCAAGTAGCAACAGACATTTCATAACTGGATGAGATGGTTAAGTGGAAAAAAGTAAGAAGGAGGGAAAATAGTGATATGATTTGTAAAAACAAACATATGCATGTTCATATCATTTGGTTTGGGTCTGGATAGATTTACACCAAATTCCTAATTAAAGGTGAGGAAACGTGAGGGAAAGGCACTTAGACAAGATTACTGTCAAACAAGACTCTACTTATAACATCCTTAGTTCATAAGGAGAATAAAATAAAAGTATATATAAGAATAAAAGTAATATATCACATGGAATTTGATAAAGACCTGCCTCTATAATATCACCTTTACTGGAACATAGACTGTAACTGGCCCCAGAAACTTCCAGAAGTACTTCCTGAAAGGCAAAGTCTCACAGGCTATATAAGCAGGCACAGTGGAAAACCTTTACTGAGGTGCATGAAGCCGAATTTAAACAGGAATCTTGTGAAGTTTTTTTTCTGGTGGTTTTTTTTTTTTTTTTTGGACTCAGGGCCTGAGCACTGCCCCTGGTTTCTTTTTGCTCAAGGCTAGCACTCTGCCACTTGAGCCACAGTGCCACTTCGGGCTTTTTCTATATATGTGGTACTGAGGAATCGAACCCAGGGCTTCATGTATATGAGGCGAGCACTCTTGCCATATTCCCACTAGGGGATATTCCCAGCCCTGAGATCTAGTTTCTTGCAGGTTGATGGCCAGAAGTTACTCTTGATTCAGCATCACATGAGCCTGGCATCAGAAAAAAGAGCACCAGAGAGAGAATTTGTGATCAAGATAAACGTCACAATCGTTTGTAACTGAATCCCACAAAGGACAGCCAAGGATTTTGGTCCCATTCTGTTCATTAGTGCTGCCCACACTTTTGAGGAGAGAGGAATCATTGGGATCCAGCTCAGAAATTGCCTGCCATAGCCCTATGGGAATTTTGTACTCTGTTTATGCTGTTAAAATGAGGCCCGCAGGGTAGAAGGAAGGAAATGCCTCAAGAATGAAGGAAATTACTGTGTCCAAAAGAATCCCAAAGGAGAATGTCAGGTATTATTAGAATATCAGTAAACTCAGCAAGTGGCCTCTGTTATAAACTAATGCCCAGAATGCATTGTAAGCTGATGCAAGTAAACCCTGGGAGTAAAGACATTGCTTAAGGTGTAAAGATAAGACTCAAATATCTATACAGTGCTTGCTTAGCAAATTCAGGGACCTGTGTTCAAATCCCAGTCCTGCTTTAAAGAAAAAAGACAGCCAACCACTCTTGTCAACTAGAGATCACCAGAGAAACTCTAGCAAATGATTCATTCTGAGTAATGACTGTGATTTGTTTCCTTTGTAGGTTGTTTCAGATTTGGGCCTGTACAGTGGCAGATTAGAAGAACATACAAGCATTTTAAACAAGGGCTATTCCACGAAGCATCACAAATGACAAATCAAAAAAAATGTGACCACTGTGCCTACTAAAATCCTGTACTTTCAAAAACAACCAGCTATTACCATTCACGATGCTTCAACTGCCAGTATGTCAGCCTTGCTTCACATGGGTAAAATATATGGGCTGTTGTGAACTCTTAGGGTCCTCTAGCAGTGTTCCTCAGTCTAAAATATGTGATATACTGGTGAGTCAGGAAGTCAGCCTGGTGGTTGCAATAAATAAATGTATTTATTTTGAGATCTAGTATTTACTAAATATTTTTATTGTTATAAAAACCATGTACAGAGGGGTTAGTGTTTCATAAGTCAGGTAATGAGCACATTTCTTTTGGACAATGTCACCCCTTAATAAATGTTGTTTGTTTTGTTTCTTTGTGGAGCGTCAACTCGGGACTTGGGCGCTGTCCCTGAGCTTTTTCCTCCCAAGGCTAGTGTTTTACCACTTTGGGCCACAGAGCCACTTTGGGGTTTCTGGGGGTTAATCGGAGATAAGAGTCTCACAGACTTTCCTACCCAGGCTGGCTTAAAACTGCCACCCTCGGAGCTCAGCCTCTTGAGTAGCTAGAATTACGGGTGTGAGCCACCAATGCCTGGCTAATAAATGTTTTTATATTGCTTTTTTTTTCTGTGCTAGTACTAGGGCTTGGACTCAAGTCTTTGTGCTCTTGTTTGGCTTTTTTGCTCAAGGCCAGTGCTCTCCCACTCGAGCCACAGCTCCACTTCTGGCTTTTTAATTGGAGATAAAAGTCTCATAGACTTTTCTACCCTGGCTGGCTTTGTA
>NC_063188.1:98676935-98757381 GCF_023159225.1 Perognathus longimembris pacificus
TATTTTCAGCATTTGTAGTGCCAGGTGAAATGTCTTTAATTAATTAATTTAATTAATTATAGCAGTTTCACCTTGATGTGGAAACATAAAGGTCGTGTGTTATCCCATCTTTTAATTTCTGGGCTTAAATGACATAGCTTATTTAATTGTTTATTCCTAAGCAGTATCTAGACAGCTAGAACCAGACAAAAATCAGAAAATCAGTAAGATTTTTTTATTTCATATTCAATCCACTGTTTTATTTATTCATAGATTTACTTATCAAGCACCTTCAAGTCCAAAAATAAACTATTTATACTCATAGTTTGTGTATGTATGCAAAACTGTGTATGGGCACCATTGGCTCAAACCTGTAATCCTAACTACTTGGGAGATAGAAGTTGGGAGGATCATGGTTTGAGGGCAGCACGAGAAGGAGTTTGTGAGACCTCTTTTTAACTGGGAGCTGGGTTTGGCAGCATTTGCCTCTTGTTCTAGTTACAACAGAACCATGAAATAGGCAGATTGTGGCCCAGGCTCTAGCCTGGGTAGGAAGTGAAACCCTATGTCAAAAATAACCAGCACAATAAAGGGCTGTAGGTATAGCTTATTGGTAGAAAACTTGCCCAGCTAGCCCTGAGTTCAAACCCCAGTATAACAAAAAATTATTTAATAGCTCTTATATTTCCTGATAGTTAGCAGATTATATTGAATTTTAAATAACCTAGATATTTAACTATAGGAAGGTAATTTAATTATGGGATATCCACAAAGAGGAATATTATTCTATTCCAGTAGTATTTTAATTGCATGGTAGCATGTATACAAATGTATACAATTATTAGGTAGAGAAAAAAGGTAATATAGTGCATTGTTTGACCAGGAGACAGAACAGGAAAAAAATTCTGTTCACTCTTGCAAGTTACTGTACCACCTGAGCCATGCCACAACCCCAGAAAAATTAAGTTGTATATTTGAGATAGCAGGATGATACTTATATTTTCTTTTTTATAACTTTATGTATTTTAAAATATTTTGCAGTGAATATTCTTTTACTTTTGATCCTAACCAAAAGGCTGAAAAGCCTCTTAAATTTTCTCTTATAATCAGATAAAAACATTATGCCTGAAGTAGGGCACTGATGGCTCACACCTGTAATCTTAGCTACTTAAGAGGCTGAGATCCAGCCCAGGCAGGAAAGTCATCTCTAATTAACCACCAAAAAGCCAGAAATGGAGCTGTGGCTCAAGTGGTAGAGCACTAACTTGGAGCACAAAAGCTCAGGGACAGCATCTAGGAACTGAGTTCAAGCCCTAGGACCAGCACACACACAACTAACCAGAAAACATTGTGCTGGAGGTTACACTCAGGACCTTGCACATGCTAGGAAAACTTTACCAATGAGCTGTACACTCAGCTCATATAATCAGAACATTTCTCAGAACACCACTGTTTAGTGTAACTCATGCCTACTGTTTTATATTCATGAACACCCTGAATTTGAGGGCTTTTTTTCTTTCTCGGTATGCCTCATTTTTAGAGAGCTAGAAAGTGACATAACAGAATTTGAGAGACTAGCTCCCAAGCAGAATCCTCTGTAGCTCTGTATGTTCCCCTTTTTATACATCCACGAATAGGAAATACTCTGCAGGGCAGCCAGCCATCTTTGGACGGCTGTGATTTTTAGGAAACTGTTTCTTATATGCTAAGCAAAAATATGTCCCCTTGTGACTCCCACACACAGGGGTCCTGATCCTGTTTGAGGGGGGTCACCAAAAATAATTCCAGTTCTTCTTTCACATTTATAGTAACCCAACCATGAGTTCAAGCCTTAGCACCGCAAAAAAGAACACACACACACACATACAAGTCAATAGCTCTCAACTGTTGTTGTACAAACAATATGACTTTATCCCAGGATCTTGTTAAAAGGCTGAGGCATTTCTCAGCCAGATGTGCATGGGATGTGCCAGTAGAAGGAAGATTAAAGGGTGAGCAGCCAGAGAACCACAAGTGTCCTCTACAGACTTTACATTTAATATAGTTGTGTATTTATGTATAGGAACAATGAGACCTAAAATAAAATGAAAGTAGGTAAATACTCCTTTCAGTTTGCAGAGATATTCTGAACCAGAATTCAGCTTACTGTATCTACATTCTTGGTTCCTTTCCTGACCTTTTTTTAGCTTGTTATTGGAAGTGTAGCTTTTAGTTATAAAAGCAATGCAATTTATAAAAGATCCATTAGTCTTGTCTCACTGGGCTCTGGTGGCTCACACCTGTAATCCTAGCTACTCAGGAAGCTGAGATGTGATGTTTGAGGTTTAAAGCTAGTCCGAGTACACAAATCTGTACACAAATCTCATTTCCGGTTAGCCTATTAAAAACCTGGAAGTGGCAGTGTGGCACAAGTGATAGAACACTAACCTTGAGTTCAAGCCTTAGTACTGGCACAGAAAGGAAGAAAAGGGAGAAAGGAAGAAAGAAAGGAAATGAAAGAAACAAGCAAGCAATCTAGAGGAGACTCGGTTTCACTTTCCTGTCTGTCTAATTTTTCTTTTCTTTTCCATCTATGGAAATACAGTTGTTTGGTCGTGTGTGTGTGTGTGTACGCACGCGTGCGCGCACTATGCTGTGCCATTTAGACAATTACTTTGTATTTATTCATCTACCCATCTTTGCTATTTAATTGTACTCAGATACTCAGCCAGGTGAGAGTCTCAATATAGTACTGCTGGAGCACAAATCTTTGCTGAGGGTTAATTTAACCATCTAAGAAATTGGGAACATTACAGTTTTCTCTGGCTCATGATCCTTTAGTTATGTAACAGTAATGTCAATATTTTATATAATTTCCTTTACTTAAGCCTAAGACATTTTCAAAATGAAAAAAATTTACTTTTTATTGCTTCTGGTCCTATTTACTTCATGTTTTTCTTTTCTTTCTTTTAGTTATAGGTAAACATTGAAGACTCCAGACAATAAATCAGTATTTCTACAGAGAAACGGCAGAGAAGTCAGTATTGAATGTAGTAAACTGGCTTTCTTCTTCAGGAAAATCTATACCAGGCCTCCTTCGTTATCTTGGTTGATGCCATACTGCAAGTGGACTAATCTGAACCTTTCCACTTAAGACATAATAATGTACAAGCCTTAGAACTCCTCGTTCTCAAGTTGCTATTTATGTACATAATTAAAACCTAAATTTAAAAACAATCATCCTGTTCTCTTTACTGATATTTCCAGGGGACAGGTTCAGTGTCTCTGGTGCTCATGTGTGTGATGTGGTGTGTGTATGTGTGAGTGATGTGTGTATGTGGTGTGTTTCTGTGTGAATGCATGTGGGGGTGCACAGTGTATATGTGCTGTTAGACAACTCTTAATGCATCTTAGGGCAATTATCGGCTGTTGTAGTCTGCAGAGGCCGAAGTTTCCAAGCCCAGAAGGGAGTAGAGGAGAAGGAGCATTGGATGTTTTGCAAACCAGAACAAGGAACAAAACTTGTAACTAACAGTTTGCCTGCACTAATTAGAAGCATACAAAAGAAAACAGTAATGGTGACCTTTGTGTGACTGTCACCTCCCAGTTTGTAGAAATCTTCCGGTTCTTGAATGGCAGTGAGAGAGTCATAATGAAGTAGTGTCTATAGATGAATGGAGATGTAGCTGTGTGCGTTGGCTCTGTTGTGTGTGGTTTGTATCCTCCTTTGTGGCTCCTGAATGCACAGTTCATGGAACTCTGCCTTCCCAGGGTGAGTGGCACCAGAAGGAGCCTCTTTTGACTTGTCAGCCAGCCAAGAAGGATGGCAGGGACCCAGCATTTAAAAAAGAAAATAGAATTTCCAAATTTCAGTCCTATTTGGGGACTTATAAACCCTTATATTCTGGTATTTGTTTAATCCCAGCTCAGTGGCCCTCCACAATTGATAGCAGCTAGGAAGGTAACAATATATGAATAGACATGCACATGTTTAATGTTAAATACGTTTTTGTGTGTGCTGCTCCTAGAGCTTGAGCTTAAGGACTGGGCACTGTGCCTGAGCCTTTGTGCTCAAGACTAGCACTCTACCACTTTAGCCACAGCTGTACTTCTGCCTTTTGGGTGGTTAGTTGGAGATAAGAGTCTCCTGGACTTTCCTGCCCAGGCTGACTTCGTAACTGCAGTCCTCAGATCTCAGCCTCCTAAATAGCTAGGATTACAGGCATGAGCCACTGGTGGCTCGTTCTAATGTTAAATATTTTAATAGAGCCCAAGAGGCAGAAAATGAGGCTGGTGTTGAGATCAATGAGCTGCAGAAAATTTTTCCCTAGGTAAAGTTCCTTTTGTGTTACTACACTGATTTAAATATTTAAAGCTGTTTCTAAATTATAAATACACTATTATTATTTAGGTTTTCTCCATTTGACTGGGCTTCCTGTGTCACCTAGGCTACATAGAAATTCCATGAGATTCTTCATTGAGATTGCTTCATTTGCAGAAGATTGCAAAGACATGACCCCATACTTCAGCATACTTTGAAGATTATTAGTCAGTAGGTACTTAGGTGCCTCCTACCTGTAAGGTAGTATTTCCATTGCTAACCCTTCTGTCAGTATTCAACTGTTGATTGAAAATATTCTAACTTTTCCTTGGGGTGGTGGGGTAGTAGAGTGGTGAGTATCACAGACTCCCCTAGTAGTGTCTGATTTGGAACCTTGTAACTGGAATTGTGGAGTTGTCTTTGAACTATTTGATTTACAGACTATTGCTCAAAGTTATCTTTGTCTTTTGTGGTTGCTTGTATACTTGGATCATGAGTGAGAGAGAATATAAAATAGGGCTTAGTAGTGATGGTTCACACCTGTAATCCTACCTACTCAGGAGGCTGAGATCTGAGGATTGCAGTTTGAAGCCAGCCCTGGTAGAAAAGTACATGAGACTCTTCTCCAATTAACCACCAGAAAACTGGAAGTAGTGCTGTGGCTCAAAGTGGTAGAGTGCTAGCCTTCAGCAGAATTGTTCAAAGACAGTGCCCAGGCCCTAAGTTCAAGCTTCATGACCAACTGAAAAATATAATAATATAAAATAGGCGTATTTGTGGTATAGCTCCGCAGGTAATCGGCTCTTGAACTCAGGTCCTTTAACTAAATCAGCTTTATCACCCATAGCTGATGTTCTACCAATTGAACCATTTCTTTACTTCTGACTTTTTGCTGGTTAATTGGAGACAAGAGTTTTGATTTGTCTGTCTGGTCTGGCTCTGAACTGCAACACTCAGTTCTCAGATTTCAGAATATTTAGGATTATAGGCATGAGCCATCACTGCCCCATTAAAATTGTGTTTTAATATCTTGCATTTCTCTAACTCTATACTTTTCAAAGTGCCATTTTGTGTCTTTCCTCCTTTATTCCTGAACTCAGTAAGTTTGTTCTGTTTTTTTTTAACCTGTCTCAATGTATATATGTATGTATGTATGTATGTATGTATGTATGTATTTATGCTGGTCCTGGAGCTTGAACTCGGGCTGGGCACTGTCCCTGAGCATCTGTGCTCAAAGCTAGCACTCTTACCACTTGAGTTACAGCTTCACCTCTGGCTTTTTAGTGGTTAATTGGAGATAAGGGTTTTACAGACTTTCCAACCTGACTGGCTTCAAACAGCAGCTCTCAGATCTCATCCTCTCAGTAGCTAAGATTACAGGCATGAGCCACTGGCACCCTGCTCTACTTACTTTTATATACTTTTTTATGTGTGTTATACAGCTTTTGTTCTGGCACAATAGCAGCCAATATAATGCAGAACATTTACCCTAACAAATCAATGATGTTATATATGCAAATAGTCTGAAGAAAATCCGTATGTGTTTACACATACAGATGGAAAAATGTGACTTGCTCTAGGCTAAAGAGGAAGTCCATGACCATTAAAATTTGGTCATGTGAGAAGTATTAATTTTTTCCAAGTGTGAAAATAGAACTCAGAATTCTTGACTGCAGAGAAAAACTGGGTAGGCATTATGTTGTCATTTATTAATTAGTGTACTTCACATTTGTTGTTTGGGAAAAAATCTTAATATTTAAAGAACAATTTAGCCAAGCACTGGTGGCTCACACCTGTAATCCTAGCTACTCAGGAGACTGAGATCTGAGGATTGTTATTCAAAGCCAGCCTGGGCAGGAAAGTCTGTGACACTCAATAAACCACTCAGAAAAGGCCAGGCATGGCTCTGTGGCACTAGTCTTGAGCACAAAGAGGCACCTAGGCCCAGGGTTCAAGCCCCAGGACCTGAAAAAGATAAAAATAAAGAAAAGCCTTCTTTGTGAGCAGCAGGATTTATGCTTCTTGTATCAAATGGAATTATTTATTGAGAGTATGAAAGTTTGTACTTTTTAGTTCAGTGCATTCACACAGTGTAATGCAGAAAGAATTTGGAGAAAATCAGTAAAATATCCATGGAACTAAACTCCGCAGATCTCAGCCTCCTGAGTAGCTAGGATTACAGAGGTGAGCATTGGCCCCGAGCATTAAACTCTTTTTCAATGTTTAAGTTTTTTTTTTTTTGCCAGCCCTGGGGCTTGAACTCAGGGAATAGGCACCACCCCTGAGCTTCTTTTGCTCAAGGCTAGCACTCTACCACTTGAGCCACAGTGCCACTTCTGGCTACCAAGGAATCAAACCCAGGGCAAGCACTCTACTAAGCCATATTCCCAGCCCCTTACTTTTCATTAAGGATAAATTTATTTGAAATAATGGTTTTGTTTTTCACCCTGTAAACCTGCCTGATGCTTTGTGGTGGTTGTTTTTTAATCTGTTCAAGTTTCAAATCAGCAATTAGCCATTATATAGTAATAAAGGTACAGTACAAATTAGGTCAAACTGCAGACATGATCAAAGTTCAGACTTATTGATATCTATAAAATGACCAAGGAAGTTTCTGGGTAGAACAGTTTGTTCTTACAAGCATTTTGTTCACTTAGTGGTACTGAATCCTTCCCTTATATTCTGTATTTAAGGGACCTTTATCTTCTCAGTCAACTCTAGGGCTCTGTTGCTGCATTCTGGAAGGAAAAAGAATAGCAAGACCAATGACTCTTCTTCCTGCTCATTCCAGCCTGTGAAATAACCTGATTCAAGATCTGTATGGACCATGTGAAAACACCTGGGAGAAATGCCAGGGAGCCTCCCTCACTCAACGCTGCCTTTGATGGTAGTATAGAAAAGGTAAAAGCAAAGATAGAGAAAATGCGAGATTCACAGACTGTTCCCCACACCCCAAAGGAAAGACATAGTGAGTCTTTCAAATGCTAGGATGATGCAATGCTGGGAGGTTTTTAGAAGGGAGCCTAAATTTGTGTCCCATCAGCAGAATGATCTTAAATGCTTTCTTCACTACAGGGAAACATTAGCTTTTAACTATCAGCCATCTAAATTATCTTCTGTATCTCTTCTAATTTATGAGAAAATGGCCTCCAGGTAATGGTGGTGTTTGGATACACACATTATTTTCTCCTGGAACCCCAGGAGACAAGAAGAAAGGGGTTTTAAAGATAGCATTAGCACACAAGGGTAAACAGTTGGTGAGAGTTTGATCAGTGTGTATTAGGTTATGGTTAGATCGAATTTCTAATGTGTTGTTGCAATAGATTGCAATACAGGGTTTAATAAATGGATGACAAGAACTTCCTGTATACTTCAAAAAGCTAGAAGAAAGGAATTTAACTTTTTACCACAAATAAAGATAAATATTTAAAAATGATGAATGGGGGCTGGGAATATGGCCTAGTGGCAAGAGTGCTTGCCTCGTATACATGAAGGCCTGGGTTTGATTCCCCAGCACCACATATATAGAAAACGGCCAGAAGTGGTGCTGTGATTCAAGTGGTGGAGTGCTAGCCTTGAGCAAAAAGAAGCCAGGGACAGTGCTCAGGCCCTGAGTCCAAGGCCCAGGCCTGGCAAAAAAAAAAAAAAAAAAGCAAAAAATGATGAATGATTGAGGACATAGATAGGTTTACCTATCTATGATTTAAGCATACAATAAGCCATCTCAATACCACATAAATATGTGTAGCTTTTATGTTTCTACATGCCTCTTAACAATTAACCAGGTGTGATGATTCACACCTGTAATCCCAGCACTTAGAAGGCTGAGGCAGGAGGATCATGAGTTTAGATTTAGACTAGGCTACATAGTGAGACACTATCATAAAAGGGAGCTAGGTGTTGATGGCTCATCCTATAATCCTAACTACTCAGGAGGCTGAGATATGAGGAATGTGGTTCAAAACCAGCTGGGTAGGAAAGTATGAGACTCTTTATCTCCACTTAACTACCAAAAAAGCTTGAAGTAGAGCTGTAGCTCCAGTGGTAGAGTATTATTAGCCTTGAGCAAAAAGAAGCTCAGGGACAGTGCTCAGGCCCTGAGTTCAAGCCCTAGGTCCAGTGCGCGTGCACTCACACAAAATATGGGGCTGGAAATGTAACTTATTCCCAGTGAGAAGTGTGTGCTTACTGTGCTCAAGGCCCTGGGTTCTATCCTTTAGTACCCCTCAAAACTTTTAATTTCAAGCCAGGTGCTGGTGGCTCATGCCTTTAATCCTAACTACTCATGAGGCTGAGCTTTGAGGATCGCTGTTCAAAGCCAGCCCTGGCAGGAAAGTCTGTAGGATTCTTATCTCCAATTATCCACCAAAAAACCAGAAGTGGAGCTGTGACTCAAAGTGGTAGAGTACTAGGCTTGAACAAAAGAGCTCAGGGAAAAGTACCCAGGCCCTGAGTTTAAGCCCTACAACCCCCCCCCCCCCAATTAATCTCAAAATTAACAAACATTAGCACAGGAAAACAGGTGTGTGTGTGTGGAGGGGTGGCAGCAATAGAACTTGTGCTGTTTTTTTTTTCTTTTTGCAACCACTTTAGAGGAATTGTTTAATTCTTAAAACTTTGCACATGTAACACTGATACAAATAAAAATAATACAAATAAAATTATTACAAATTCTATAAAAATAAAGAGGCTAATATTAAAATCTTATGTTTACCTGGTAAATTTAGCTGCTGTGTGCCTTTCAGCCCTTCCTGAAAGGCACATATGCAGTCCATCTCTCCCCATTTGGACCTGTTGGTTTTTGTGCTGAGGATCAAGTGTAGGCCTCACACGTGCTAGACAACTACTCTACTACTGATCAACACACTCAGCCCTGCCCTCCCTATTTTTATTATTATAAAGGTGATGTACAAAGGGATTACAGTTATATAAGTCAGGTAAAGAGAACATTTCTTTTTGGACCATGTCACCCCTTCCTTCTGCCAGTGTTTCCCTCCAATTTCCACCTACAAGTTGTATAGTAGTTCGTTTTCAACATAGTGTCTAGTGAGTACCACTACTGTGTTCGTTCAGTTTGTCCCTCCATTTTTGTGCCCCCCTTTGCCCTCCCAAAGATAGATAAATGAATACGACAAAAAGAAAACAGAAACAATAACAAAGGAAATAAAACTCTTGTTTCCTTTCTATTTAAGTTTTAGAGGGTTATGGCCTGTCTTTGTGTCTGTGACATTTTGTTAGTCAAACTTGATTCATTTTCTGAATCTTTTGTGAAGCATGCAATCCATAATTACAACATTGCTCATGAGAGAGGCTATGACGGGGTTGGGGAGCATATTTTCTGAGATTGGAAATTCTGTCATTGTGTGAAGAAAAAGCAGAGCCTGGCAGTGTATTGTTAGCCTTTGCTGAGTCTCTGCTGAACTGGAAGAGGCCATGGTGTGCCCAGGGCCTTTTTCACCCCATACACTGCTCTTGCCTGTGTGTGAGAATGTGTCTCCTTTCTATACTTCCTCTCAACCTTATCAAGCCCCCCTCCTTGCCTTGTTTTACTGACTCTGTGGCTCTGCTGACCTAATGATGCTTATTAACTTATTACAGACTTATTTGGGAGCATTACTGTTTTCTCCTTTGGACACTTCCTGTTCTTATTACTCATCAGCAGAATGAGAGATCTAGAAAAAAGTTGCATCTTTACAAACTTTCTTGTGTGGTACTAGGAATCGAACCCAGTGCTTGGCACTTGCTAAGTAAGCTCTCTACCACTACGCACCACACTCCATCCTCAGAATCTTTTGTTTGGCAGTACTGAGATCTAAATTCAAAGACTCATGCTTGCTAGGCAAGCAGGCACTCTATGATTTGAGCCACACTCCCAGCCCTTTGAAATAGCATATTTCATTTTTGCCCAGGCTGTTGTGGAGCACACTCCTTTGTGTCTCCTGCCTAGCTGCAACTACAGTTGTAAACTTCTTCATTTCGCTTATTGGTTGAGATAGAGTAGTCTTATTAACATATTGCCTGGGGGGCCTCAAATCATATCCTTCATATCTCTGCCTCCTGAGTAGCTGAAATTACAGATGTGTACCACTATGCCCAGCTAAAACCTTTTTAAACTTGCTTTGTACTCAGTAATTACTGAGTTCATCATCACTCATAACTTTGAGAAGAGCTGACTTTCTGGACTCCTGAATCCATTTGTAGCTTTGTAATAACCTCATGGATGTTTTCCTTTTGTTAGTTCACACCTAAACTCCTCTCTTAGACTATAACCTCCTTGAGGGCAGGGAAGATATTTTTCTCTTAGTGTTCCACTAGTACCAACTTGATATCCTGGTATATGTGCAAATATGTGCTTAGATTTATTACATGCTCACTGAATGCATGATCTGTAGAATCTGATCGAGTGGGCAATGAAGAGAAATAGCATTCACATTAGAAATTTGAAGAAAAAGTACATACAATAAAAATCACATGGAAGGATCATAATACATAGATGTCCATGATAGTGATTTCATGCAAAAGGAAGATCCTGGTATATTTGTCTAAAACATGAATGAAATGTATTGAGGCATCAGTTTTACATTTTTTTGTGTACACAGCCTGGTAAAACAGGCTTTGGATGGGTGTATACACAAGCAAGCCTGGTAAAACATTGGCTTTAGTAAAACATTTTTACTGAGTTAGGAGTGTCTTGTGCTCTGTGTGTTCACTGTTTCCTGGAGCACTTTTTCTAACAGATCCAGCAAGGGTTAGCCCAGGGTTGGGATTTTGGAAGCACCTTCTAGCTCTTTCATTAATATTCATTCATGTTATTGTATATAGAAAACAATGTCGAAGCCGTGCAATGGTGGCTCATATCTGTAATCCTATCTACTCAGGAGGCTAAGATCTGAGAATTTTGGTTCAGTTCAAAGCTAGCCCATGCAGAAAAGTCCATGAGACTCTTAGCTCCAGTTAAACACACACAAAAAAGTCAGAAGTGGAGCTGTGGTTCATGTGGTACCTTAAGCACAAAAGCTCAGGGACAGTACCTAGTCCCTGACTTCAAGCCCCAGAACCAGAAAAAAAAAAGGCAGAAGTCAAGCTGGCTCAAGTGGAAAAGTCTCTTTGCAGGACAAAGTTTCCCGTGTGCATGGGACTGGCCAGCAAACTACATCATGTCACATAGATTGTTTGAACAAACACTTGGCTTCCTTGTGGGAATATGGACTTTTGGCAGTTGCCAGGCAAATGTGTGTGTGTGTGTGTGTGTGTGTGTGTGTCTGTGTGTGTGTGTGTGCGTGTGTGCAGTAAAAGAAAATGCTTAGTGCTGAGTATTTCCTAGGCTTGCCTCATTGGCTAGAAGCAGTTCTTCAAGCTCCAAGCTGTGGCTTGGAGAGAAAACAGAGGTATGAGTATCTTTGTCCTTTCCTCTTCCTCTCATGTACCCTTTGGTATATGTGCTGAGTCCCTGAGTCAGTTTAGCTTATCTTAGGGATCCTCGCTCTGAAATAGCCTATTCAGATGGTGTTTGATTTGGTTCATTTATGTTGTGCCATCATCCCCTCCTCTTTACAGAACAAATATAAAGAAAAGCAGTATTATATTTACATTAAATATTTCCAGGTCACAAGACATTACAAAAAGTTTTTATTCATCTTCCTTGAGAAAGTAGTTTTTGAAAGCCACTAAAAATTCTTAAGCTCCCTTGTTTAGAGCAAATTAGTGATTGTCTTTTTTTTCCCCTCAGGTTCCAACAGTAGAGTCTTTCTTCCCTCCCTCACGCTATGGAGGCAAGCTGTTTGGGCTGGTTCATAAGTAAATAGGTCATAAACTGTACTCCATTCAAAAGTGACGTCTTTATGAAAGCATTTGTTTTTCCTACAGAGAAAGCACTGGCTCATTTCAAATATTGTTCTCAGCTGAGATCAGAATGCTAAAGTGCACACATTGTACATTTTGTTTTAAATACAATAGTATAACTGTTTGGTTTTTATGGTGGTACAAATTTTTTCCTGGAAAAGCACTACCAAATAGGTAGGACTTTTAGAAAATTGTATGGAATCATACACAACAATGTCATAGCTTAAAACACCTTAAAGCTTCCAGAAGACAGGAGGAATCTTAGTGAAGTCCTAAATCAAGACTGTGGGTAAGGCAGCCTTTTCTCAGATACCTCAGAAGCACAACTTGACAAAAGAGATAAATGATACTATTGCAAATATCATAAAGAATAACTATTTAGGGCTGAGAATATGGCCTAGTGGTAAAGTACTCGCCTCGTATACAGAAGCCCTGGGTTCAATTTCTCAGCACCACATATATTAGAAAAAGCCAGAAGTGGAGCTTTGGCTCAAGTGGTAGAGTGCTAGCCTTGAGGAAAAGAAGCTCAGGGACAGTGCTTAGACCCAGAGTTTAAGCCCCAGTATTGGCAAAAAAAAAAGACTTGGGGTTTGGCCCAGTTGATAGATCACTTGTTTGGGAAGCTTTAAGCCCTGACATCAATACCCAGTATCAGCAAAATAAAAAAAAATTAAGCATAGAGTTCTGTGTGACCCAGCAATTCTAGTCTTAGGTATATATCAAGAGAAATTTAAACATAATGTTTACACAAAAACTTGTATATAGATGTCCATAGCAGCATTACAATAGCCCAGTAGTGGGGGGGACCCCATATGTCTATCAGTTGAATTCATAAATAAAATGTATTTCCATACAATGGAATATTATCCAGCCATAAAAAGAACAAAGTACAGAAGAAGAAAAAATAATAAAAAAGAAGAAAATACTGATACATGCTACATTGAAAACATGCTAGATCACAAAATAACACATCTTGTGTGATTCCCACTTGAGGTATTCAGAATAGGCAAATCCATAGTGCAGGAAGTAGATTAGTATTAAGACTAGCTTAGGACTCCTTCCTACTTCCCTTTTCCTTTTCTTTCTTCCCTTCCCCCTCCCTCCCTCTATCTTTGCTTCCTCCCAGTACTGGGGCTCTCCCTCAAGGCTAGTGCTCTATCATTTGAGCCACACTTCTACTTCTGGCTCTTTGCTATTTAATTGGAGATAAGAATCTTAGGGATTTGTCTGCCTAGGCTGGCTCTGAACCTCAATTCTCAGATCTCAGCCTCTTCCATGGCTAGGATTATAAGTCACTTGCTTGTTGTTTATTTTCTTTTTAAATTTTTATTTATTTTCTTTTTATTGTTATTAGACAGGTGAATGTACAGAGGGGTTATTGTTGGTTCCATAAGGCAGGTGATGAGTACATTTCTTTTTGGACAATGTCACCCTTTCCCTTGCTCTCTCCCAGTTTTCCCTCCCTTCCCTATCCATAAGTTGTATAGTTCATTTTTGTTTGTTTTCTTCATGATTGTCATTCTGACTGGAGTGCAATAGGATCTCAGTGTAGTTGTTGTTTGCATTTCCTTTATGGCTAAGTGTGTTTAACATTTCTTCATATATCCACTAGCCATTTGTGTTCTTCTGGGAGCTATGTTCAATTCATTTGTTCCCTTATTGATTGGATTAGTTGCTCTTTTGCAGTTTATTTCTTTGAGGTCTTTGTACAGTCTGGATATTAATCCTTTACCCATTGAATATTTTATTTTTTCTTGTTGCATCATTGCTACATATTTTATTTGTCTATGTTTTATCTATACCATCTCTCTCTATCTCACTAACACACCAAGAAGGAGTACAACTTCCCAAAGTCTGCTTCTCAGCCATCTATTTATGGTTCTTATGAAGGTCTCAGCTTCTTTCATAGTGCTTGGTACCTAGTGGAATACAGTATGTTTGATTTATTTAAACATGAGAACAGTTTAACTTCTTATAGCCAGCCAGCCCCCATAGTATGCTGGCTTCTCAGCTTCCTGTTTTCCTCTCAGTCCTGGGCCTCTGGGCCCTTCCTGCCTCCTGAGCTCCTAACCTGCCAAGATCAATCCTGTGATCATATGATAACAGGAATGAAACCTCTGGCTAGATTCTTTGAGAGAAGCTGACCAGCTCAGCTCTGAGAGAAGCCTGGAGCATGGGAAACAAAAAACTAATGAAGAAAGCCAGGTGCTGGTGACTCATGCCAATAATCCTAGCTATTCAGGGGACTGAGAGCTAATGATCGCAGCCTAGCCTGCAAAGACCTCAAGACTCTTATCTCCAGTGAACCAATAACAAAGCCAAAAGTAGAGCTGTGGTTCAAGTGGTAGAGCATTAGCCTTGAGCACAGAAGCTCAGGGTCAATGCCCAGGCCCTGAGTTCAAGTCCAGGACCAGCACACAAAACAAAAAAGCTAAAAATGGAAGGGCAAAGTGGGGGAGTCCATGTGGGCAGGATCAGTGAGGAATCCAGTTCATTCACACAGTCTCATAGCAGCCGTAGTGCCACAGCCACTCTGACTGTAAAGCTCCAAGCAGGTTTGGATGTGGTGTAGATACACAGATATCAAATTGATTTCCATAAATATTTCCTGAATGCCAGTAAATGACAGTCATAGCACTGTAGATGAAAAAGATGTGTAGATGATATGGCTTTTTTTTTTTTTTACTTTATTTTATTTTTTTCAAATTTTTATTATCAAACTGATGTACAGATAGGTTAGATGATATGGCTTTAAACCTTAAATTCGGGCTGGGAATATGGCCTAGTGGCAAGAGTGCTTGACTCGTATTTTCTATAGAAAATGGCCAGAAGTGGCGCTGTGGCTCAAGTGGCAGAGTGCTAGCCTTGAGCAAAGAGAAGCCAGGGACAGTGCTCAGGTCCTGAGTCCAAGGCCCAGGACTGGCAAAAAAAATAAAAAATAAATAAACCTTAAATTCTCACAGTCTAGTGAATATATGTTATTTTTATTTCTGGGAATGCCTTTCTTCTGAGTTTGACCCTGCTCCTACTATGGGTCAGGGCTTTGAGGGGTATTGTTCACCTTGGATGTATTTCTGAGCAAAGCTAGATCTATCTTGGACTTTTCCTTGTTTGGGGCAAAACTATTCCCTTAGACGTTCCAAGTGGTTTCTTTTTGTTGTTGTTATTTTACTTTTAGTGTGTGTGTGTGTGTGTGTGTGTGTGTGTGTGTGTGTGTGTGTTTCCCCCTTTGTCTCTGTTTTTGATTTCTGTAATTTTTGTCTTGTATATAAGATTAACTGTTTTGGGAAGATTAAGGGGAAGCACAGAAATGGTGGGACAACAGGTGAACCAATGCAACAGTGATACTCACTAGACACTATGTTGAAAATGAACTATCTAACTTGTTGGGGAGGAGGACCAGGAGGGGAAAAACTGGGAGAAAACAAAGGAAGAGGTGAATACTGTTCAAAAAGGAATGTACTCATTATCTGAGCTTGTAACTGTAACCTCTCTGTACAACATCTATACAATAAAAATAATTGATTAATTAATTAATTAAATCCTGGCTAAAGCCTGCTTTACAAAGGGTCAAATTGATAGGCAGGCCTTTGTAGTGGCTATTTGTACATTCCCAGAATGCATTATGTTCCAAGTGGTTTCTATCACTTGTAACCATGGTCCTGTTTAATCAGGCATTCCTACAAGGTGTAAGTTTTTATACGAAGAGATCTGTGTCTTCTTTGTCTTCCATTGCCATACATTCTCATTTGTTTTGTATTTTATCGGTACCAGGATTTGATCTTAGGGCTTCGTACTTGCCCGGCTTGCTTGCTTGACTGGCGCTCTACCACTTGAACTACACCTCCAGCTTGGTTGTTTTGGAAATGAAGTATTTCAGATTTTTCTGCCCAAGTAGCTTTGAGGCTTGAACAGCCTCCTGAGCAGCAAGGTTTATAAGCCTTAACTAGAATCTGCAAGATAATTTTTGCAGGTCTTATATGCTTCCCAATTCAGGCCTTTTCTCCACTTTTTTATGGTGGTACTACAGTTGCCATTTAGGGCCTTGTGCTTGCTAGGCAAGCATTCTACCACTTGAGCCACAACCCTTGCTGCTTTAGATTATTATTTACTTAGAGGCTTATGTTTTTGTCCAGGCTGGCCTTGGACATTGATCCTCCTACCTCTCCCTCCCAGGTAACTAAGATTATAGGTCTGAAGTACCAAACCAAGACCCTTCGCTTATCAGTACTGCTCCTGCAAGGCATACATATGTGCTACTTACCCAACTCAGCCCACTGATATTCTCTTTTTTTTTTTTTTTTTGCCAGTCCTGGGGCTTGGACTAAGGGCCTGAGCACTGTCCCTGGCTTCTTTTTGCTCAAGGCTAGCACACTACCACTTGAGCCACAGCTCCACTTCTGGCCTTTTCTGTATATGTGGTGCTGGGGAATCGAACCCAGGGCTTCATGTATATGAGGCAAGCACTCTTGCCACTAGGCCATATTCCCAGCCCCCCACTGATATTCTCAAAACAGCCTTGACAACCCCCTTCCCAGCAAGGGAAATCTCCATCCTATCCCGTGGGGGAAGAGAAGAGGTCATGACATTTTAGGCCACACTGAGAACCCAGAAAACATGGAATGCGGTGTGACTAATTATTGTTTCAAACTGCAGAAAGCTATTTCCCTGAAAGGGGAAAAGTGCTAAGAATAGAGCAAGAGAAACACCAACACAGTTCTTTCAACTGAGAACTGAATTTCTTTAGAGTCACAGTTATTGTCTATTGTCCCATTGGTGGTTCTGTTTGGACTGCAATCTATCTGATTTTCTCTTCAATTTTCATAGTTGGCATTCTTATTTCCCCTTGTATAACTTTTTGGGAAAAAAATCTGTATGAATCAGATTTTGTTTTTAGCTCCCATCAGAAAGCTCTTGAAAAGTACAATGGAGCAGACTCTGATCAAAACATTGATATCCCAGTGGAATATGTTACAGGAATGTTGTAATTCCTCTGCTTTGCTTTGTTTCAAATTTGCAATTGGATGGCTGATTGTGCACCTGTCGTCCTTCCACTTCCTTTAGCTCTTTTCTTTAGACTTCCTCTTTTCTGTTGTTGGATTTCTTATAATGCTGTTTACAAACATGAAGTCTATTGCTGGATGCTTCCCTGTCAACTTTGCGACTCCTAGTCTTCTGTTTAGTTTGGATCTTTGGCAGCCTTCCCAAGATTCTGAGAATGGTCATAGAGCCTTCCAAATTTTTCTTCCCTAAATCTGTGTGCCAGTGGCTCATGTCTGTAATCCTAGCTTCACAGGAGACTGGGGATCTTGGTTTGAAGCCAGACCAGGCAGGGAAGTCTATGAGACTCTTATTTCCAATTAATCACTAAAAAAAAAAGCCGGAAGTGGAGCTGTGGCTTAAGTGATAGTATACTACCTTTGAGTGAAAAAGCAAAGGGACAGCACCCAGACCCTGAATTCATGCCCTAGGATTAGCACACATAGTAAAAATCCAACTTATTTCTGATGTCCACGTAGCACATTGGACCAGTGACAAAAAGTCTTTAGGGGGGTGGGCCCTGGACATGAATATTTTTGTAAATATCCCCCCAACTGAGACTGGTGTGCCTCTGGGGAAAAGCAAACTGCTACTATTTCCATACTCCCTCCCAGCATCATAGCTTAAAATGTACTATTTTTTGTTGAAGAACAACATACAAACTTTCATTTCAAAGTTGAAGTGCCACACAATCCATGATATTTATGGTGGGACAAGGACTTAAGGGCAAATATCTTTCAAGGACCATTCTCCCTATAAAAAAGAACAAATGGAAGGCTGGAGCATAGCTTGAATGGTAGAGAGCCTCCCTAGCAAGACTAAAGCCCTGAGTTCTATCTATAGTAATAGAAAAAGAGCAAATGGTGTGTGTGTGTGTATATGTGTGTGTGTGTGTGTGTGCCATTTGCTATATACATATATGGATATATATATATATACTATAAATCCATGTATTCTCAAATTAATTTCCAAGAACAAAACTATTCTATGTTATGTCTGGGCTGTATATTATTTCTCCCATTAGTATAGAGCTTCTTACTTCTTTTGTTGATCTTGCAACTTGAACTCTGGGCTTGGGTGCTGTCCCTGAGCTCTTTTGCTAAAGGCTAGTACTCTACCACTTTGAGCCACCACTCCACTTCTGATTTTCTGATGTTTAACTAGAAGTAAGAGTCTCACACTCTATGGCTTCCCTCATAAGGAATAATTAGTACATGTTTGGATTAGTCAAAGCAGAAGATCTCAATAACCCAATAGCTATGCCCATATGAACACATATAGATGATGCTAAGTGAAATGAACTCACATTATGGAAACAAGTAGTATATCATTGTTGTAATTATTTTCAATATGTCATGTGAAACAGTACCCTTTTTTTCTTTTTATTCCTTTCCCTTGGTTTTACCTCTGCTATCACTGAATCTGATCTTAGTACCCTGTATATTGTATATACATTACAACTAGGGAAGTATGTACTAGAACTAGGGAAGCAAAGGGAATACCAAAATGGAGAGACACAGGATAACAAGACAAACGATTCCAAAAGCAATACTTACAAAACCATTTGGTGTAAACCAACTGCACAATTCATGGGGGGAGAGGGAAATGGTGAGGGAGGAAACGAGGGAGGAGGTAACAAGTTGGATAAGAAAAGTACTTGCCTTACATATGAAACTGTAACCCCTCTGTACTTCACTTTGACAATAAAGAAGAAAACAATTTTTTTTTAAAAAAAAGAGTCTCACAGACTTCCCTGCCTGGGCTGACTTTGAACCATGATCCTCAGATCTCAGCTTCCTGAGTAGCTAGGACTATAGGCATGAGCCAGCAGTGCTCAGCAGCAGAACTTCATACTTTTTCAAACAGCACTAGACCTGCTTTTTCTTGGGGTGTTGACTTGGGCATTTCCATGTAATTTTGACTCTAGTGGTTGTACTCAACAGGGAATGCTTGTGACTCACTGGGATGTTTACTCTTTGGATTCTTTTTAACAGTCTACCTCCTGGTCTCTTCCCTTTGATGTTAACTAGCTAAAGCTGTGGTTCATTTCCTGTTATTTGCAACTTTGGAATCAAATGCACATATGAAGTCAAAGCAATTGAATGGCCCAGGTCAGCTGTCCTGTTTAGGGTCACATCTGCGGTTTCAGAAGGCTCCAGTCCAACAGCTGGCTTGTTTTCCCTCCTCCTTCCATGGAGGCCTCTTCTTTATAGGCAGGCTTATTAAGAGAAGCCTACTATTGTCTTTGCCAGTGGTTAACTTTTCCTATGCTGAATCACATATTTTGCTGCTTGGGAAATGTATTTGACCAAACTGGAATTGAGACTTTATCTCAGTTTCTGTAGCATGTAAGGCCTTATATTGAACATATTTTACTCCTAACATTCTGGACATAATAATATAATACATGCTGGGTGAGGTGGCTCAATTCTGTAATCCTAGCTACATGAGAGTAGGGATGAAGAAGATCATAGTTCAAAGCCAGCCTAGGCAAAAAGAGTTAATGTGCCCCATCTCAACTAATAAAAGCTGGGAGTGATGGCGTACATCTTTAATTCCTGCCACATGGGAAACATAAATAGGAGGATTGGTGTCTAGGCTGGCTCAGATATATATAGTAATGATATGGTGTAAGTTTGCTTGTTGATTTGTAGGAGGAGTGGAGAGGAGGTATTATGGGCAAGTCATACAGAATTTGGAGTCAGAGATGCTTGCTTTCATTTCACTCAGTTCAAAATACAAAGGTCATAAACTTGAACTTCATAAATTGGTTATGCAAATTAAATGAGATCATATAAATTATACACAGTAAATGTTTTTACCCAAACAGCCACCTATATGATCATGTATTAGAAAAAAATCCTAGTTTTATTATATTTTCTGCAATAGAAAAGTATTGTCAGGTCTGGGACTATGGCCAAGTGGTAGAGTGCTTGTCTCTTCCTCAGAACCACATATATAGAAAAAGCCAGAAGTGGCGCTGTGGCTCAAGTGGTAGAGTGCTAGCCTTGAGCAAAAAGAAGCCAGGGACAGTGCTCAGGCCCTGAGTCCAAGACCCAGGACTGGCAAAAACAAAAAACAAAAAAGAAAAGTATTGTCATTATTAATCTGATCTGTTACACTAGTGCATGCTAGACTCGTTGATTAGAAGGTAGATAAAACCATAACATGACTTGTTAGCAAGCTATTTAGGAGCTAGACATGGAAAAATGCTAAATAATATGTAAATAATATGATATAGTTAATAAGAAGAGCTATTTTTTCCTTTTTTTAATTGTTATTACTAAGTAGTTTTATAAAAGGTTTATAATTTTGTAAGTCAGGTTATGAATACAATGTATATTCTGAGCTGGGAAAGATCCCTTGTGGCCTAGAGTGGAGCCTTGGGCTGCAAGTTCAAGGATTGAGGAAAAGTGGGAATTCCTGGAGGAAGAAACACCACAGCCCTCTGTGTAGTTAACTCAGTAGTGGCTGTGCTTCCCACGGGTCTTGTCTGTGAGAGGAGTCACACCTCTTCCCACTCTGAGGATGCCCAGCTTGGTTTGCCAATTATTTAAGTTCACATGAAATAGATTAACAGAGGAACACACAAATTTAACTTCTCCATGATATGGATGTTCTCACAAAGACTCAAGAAAGTGCCAGAAATCAGTGTATTTTTGCATTCGGTTGAACAAATAGAAACTATTGTTGGAAAATTGTGGATTGGCTAAAGGACACTAATTATTTTGAGAATGTCTGTTTGTTGAGGACGGATAGACCACCAGAACTCCCATGGAAGAATGTTTTCTCCTGGTACAGAGAAGATGTCTTTCCCACAAGAGATTTGATCTCCTGCTTTCAGGAAAGAAAGAGAGGGAAGTTTAGAATGCGTGCCCTTCTTCCATCTGCTCTTTTTCAAAAGGTGCATTTGGCTGAAGTAATCGTGTCCGTGGCATGGGGTGCCCCTTCGGCTGCATGTGATGGCAGGTGTACCCTGCCAAGCAAGATGTGAGCCACTGGCCACAGACGACAGTTTTCAGATTATGATTCAAGGAGAAATAATGAGAGCTATGAAACCCTGCATTGTCCTCATTCATCAGTCCCGAGCCAACTCCTGGGGGTCACACCGATGGCAGAGCACCATGGCTGTCCGTCTTCTCAGGACACCATGCACGAGGGATGGGAGTTTGGCAAATGAACAAAAGAAAGGGAAATTGAGTTTCAAATTGGGCAAAGGCTCTAGTCAATCAATAGTTGACATTTTATGTACTTTCCAAAACAGAAAACTAAAAATATGACCTGTTAGATAAAAAAAATAGAATAAAATGTCTTAGCTAGTCAGGAGGCTGAGATTTGAGGACCATAGTTTGAAGCCAACCATAGCAGGAAAAGTCTGTGAGACTCCTCTCCATTTAACCACCCCAAACTCAGAAGCGGAGCTATGGCTCAAGCAGTAAAGTGCCAGCTTTGAGAAAGAAAAAAAAAATCAGGGGCAGCATCCAGGCCTGAGTTCTAACCCCAGAGCCAGCACGCAAAAAAAAAAAAAAAAAAAAAAAAAAAAAAGTAAAATGTTCATTCTGTTCCATATCTCTCTTTCCAGCTGCTTAGCACATTTTCTCTGATTTCTCACAACCCCTACGAGGTTTCCCCCCTGCTCCTTCCTTTGCAATTCATGTGATTCTATTTTAAAGGGCCTTTTCTTTCTCATCACTCTTATCCTTTCCACTTATCACCATGTCTTGGATTGGAGTTTTCTGAAACAGAGCAGTAATAACAGCGGCTCCTAAGGGTTGCTGGGGTGCTATGTGCTGTCTAGACTGAGAAAGCTCAGGCTGTGGCCCTGCCTGCTACCCTGGCCTTCAAGTACAGGTGGCTGAGATGATGGTATGATTCGCTTTTTATTTTTGTTTTTTGTCCATTGTGGGGCCTGGGTGTTGTCCTTGTGCTCTTCAGCTCAAGGCTAGCGCTCTACCACTTGAGCCACAGCACCCCTTCTGCTTTTCTGGTGGTTCATTGGAGATAAGAGTCTCACAGACTTTCCTGCCTGGGCTGGCTTTGAACCACTATCCTCAGATCTTAGCCTCCTGAGTGGCTAGGATTACAGAGGTGAGCCATGGCTCCGGGAATGATTCTGTTTTTGTTTGTTTGTTTTTTTACATTGATAAACATTTTATTCTAATATTATAGTAATGATTCAAGTGCAATTTTCTTTGAAAAGTCAACTTTGTTAAAACAAAACTTGCTAAATATCTCTCATCAAACATAAGCGTATTCTTTCCAATCTTCCACAACAGTCAGAGCCATGTAGCAGAAATAAGGTTTTTTTAAGCCTACTACATTTTATTATTGCTTAAAAAAATCTGAATTAGTTGTCAAGGTCCCAGACGCAGTGATTAATTAACTTTTGAAAGCTCTACCAGATACTGTGACATAAAATCATGAATCTAGGTATCAGTGTCTGGCAGTGACGTGTCTACTAGATAGACCACTACCTTCCGGTCCCAAGGGTTAGTGCTTTCAATAACCGTCTGTACCAGTGTTTTTTTTAAAAAAAGAAGTTAGACCGGGATCCAATAGCACCATCTGGAATAGTTTCAAAGAGAAAATTTCTATCTAAATATTTTTATCAAAGTAGAAATCAGGGGATGGAGGTGTCTCTTACCCAGCATTCTTAAGGCCTTGGATTCCATTCCCAATACTGCAAATATGTTTCTTTTTCAGTCAGAACAATATAATCCCTTTCTTGACCATTAAATCATGAAAACATGTTTGATAGAAGAGTTTCCAAATTTACATGTGTGTTTTGTATTGTTTCTTTTCAGTAGTCAGATAGAAAAGGCAAATGTTTATTATGTGAGATCTAACAGTACTATTCCCCTAACAGCGAATGAAACTGACAGTGTGTCCCAAAGCACACACAGTGTCTAAACTGATAAAGAAATCCTGCTGATGCATGAAAAGAAACTTGGCTGAAATGTCATCAACTGGACATTGTGTGCAAGTACTTTTAAAATTAAGTTAACTTAAAAATCAGCTTCTGTTAGAGACAGAGTCATGTAGTGGTGTGATCCGTAATTTAAAATGTGTTTTAAGAATTTCTGCTTTACCAATCCTTCCAAAGAAATGTTGAGAAACTTGGCTAGGGGTATAGCTCAGTGGTAGAGCAATATGATTGACATATGCAATGTCCTGGATTCATCCCTTGACTAGGTAAGCAGATAATTTCTGTGTGACATAAGCATGAAGTGAACATAACATGTGCAGGGAAGCCTGTTGCAATGAGATTACCAAGAAAGTAGTGACCTCAGTCAGGGTGGTGACCTAAAAAAGAGGCGAGTTTTTTTAAAAAAGAATTTCTGCACACGCACAGGTTGCCTGTAATACTAGCTACTCACGAGGCTGAGATCTCAGGATGGCAGTTCAAAGCTAACCCAGGCAAGGAAGTCCATGACAATCTTATTTCGATTTAACCACCAAAAAGCTGGAAGTGGAGCTGTAGCTCAAATCGTAGAGCACTAGCCTTGAGCACAAAAGCTCAGGGACAGCACCCAGTGCCTGAGTTTAAGTCTCAGGACCAGCACAAAAAAATAGAATTTCTGACCTATGTGCTGATTCAAAAACATGTAAGTCACACTGACTCGACATTTTGAGATACAGCACCAGGAGTTGGAAGTGGATAGAGAAGTCCCTGAAAATTTTTAACAATAAAAAGAATGTTTGACCATGTATGCTACTTTTGATTTTGGAAGTGTATATATTTTAAAGACAGAGAAAAGGCTGGGAAAGTGGCTTAGTGGTAGAGTCCTTGCCTAGCATGCGTGAAGCCCTGGGTTTGATTCCTCAGTACCACGTCAACAGAAAAAGCTGGAAGTGGTGCTGTGGCTCAAATGGTAGAGTGCTAGACTTGAGCCAAAGAAGCTCAAGGACAGTGCCTAGGCCCTGAGTTCAAGCCCCAGGACTGGAAAAGAAAAGCAGAGAAAGATTTATTACATAGCACTCAGTAGGGAAGGGGGCAAGGGATAAAAGGTAAAGAGTGCCAGGTACAGGATGGGTCTCGGTACTATTGTCTCGGTGTTTGTTGAGGGGTTCAAGGAATTATGGTCAAGGAATGGTCAAGGAATGGTCAAGATAAAGGAGTCATCATTGCTGAGAGTATATATTTTGTGAACTTTTTTTTGGTTTTTTTTTTTGGTCTGAGGCCTAACCTTAAACTGGGTATCCGATCCTTTCAGTCATTGGCTGGCATTCTGCCACCTAAGCTACTCTTCCAAACCCTGTTGTTTTTTTTTCTGTGAGACACTTAGAAAGTCGAATACTCTGTGTCAGAGGTTTAGAGAGTTTTTCAAAAATATAATTTTATTGTTATTAAGGTCTTGTACAGAGAGGTTGCCATACCATAAGCCAGGTACTGAGGACATTACTTTTTGGATAATGTCACCTCTTCCTTTGTTTTCTCTGGTTTCTCCCTCCTGTCCCTGCCCACAAGTTGCATAGTTCATTTTCCATATAGTCTGTAGTAAACAGCATGATTGCATTTGTGGAGGATTAACTACTTTGTTGGCTGATTATTTTTTTATATCAGCCTTCCAAGTTATTTTTTAAAATAGTGTGTGTGTGTGTGTGTCAGTACTGAGGGCCTTGCATGCTTTCCCTGAGGTTTTTGCTCAAAGCTAGCACTATACCACTTGAACCACAGCTCTACTTCCAGCTTTTTGGTGGCTAATTGGAGATAAGAGTCTCACAGACTTTCTTACCCAGTCTGATTTGAAGCATAATCCTCAGATCTCAACCTCCTGATCCTGAGTACCTAGAATTACAGACCTGAACCATCGGCACCTGGCTCCAAATTACTTTATAAAATTCAGCTTGTAATTCTTCATTACTCTTACCTACTTTATACCCATGGCTTTGTCTACTAGATAAAGTGGAATGCCAATTGCTAGATTATTTTTCTCAGAATTATAAAAACTAAAAAGGCCAAGTTGTGCTGAGTGTTGGCGAGTGGCTCAAGTGTAGAACACTTGGCTAGTAAACACAAGGCACTAGGTTCAATCCCCAGTACTAAAAACAGGGGGTCAAATTATAAAAGGATAGGCTGGTAGAGATCTTGTGTAGTGCGAGTAAAGCCCTAAAAGCTAGGAAACAGAAGGGAAGGGAGGGAAGAAAAGGGGAGGGGGGAAGGGAGGGGAGGAAAGAAATTGCTTGGAGGTACCAGAAGTTACATTAATCTAAGAGGTAAGCGGGTATGGTGGTGTATCCCTGTCATCTCAGTACTGGGAAGGCTGAGACAGGAAGATCATGAGTTTAAGTCTAGTCTGGGCTTCAGAAAAAGACCCTATCATAAAAAAAAACAAGACAAAAAACCCCAGCAGAGAACCGAGGGAGAGTAGGAGTTAATTAAGTGCAAGCAATGGAGATCTTCAAAGAGAAATGATATGGTGCCAAGAAATTATATTTAATAAAGAATGATTGGAGGACTGAATATCTGATGTGTCTTGTCTTTGAGTCATCAAAGGCTGGCTCCGTGGATGAGGTTGTATTCCCATCTCCAGCGGGCAGAATTAAGGGCACAATCGGGTGAATGGAAACAACAGTGGGTCAGCTTTCAACACTAAGCTCACTAAGCATTTTAACAAATAGAGCTTTTCACTTTTTTTATTTTTGTGTTCTTTTTTGGTATTGGATATCAAACTCAGGGTTTAGCACTTGCTAGGCAAGTACTTTACCATTGAACTACATCCTAGTCCAACGCATAGAGTTTGTAAACAATGCTTTGAGCTGCAATATAGAAAGTAATTTTCCTATCACTGAATGTGTCCAAGCAGCTGCTGGACTGACACCCATCCAGAAACAATAGAAATAGTAATAAGGCATTGATAGAGTGATTCTACTAATTCTAATATTTTTGCTTACATATTCTCTAAAAGAATGTGAACAACTCCTATTTTGTCTATTTTCAAGCATCATTTGAGGGCTGGAGTTGTATACCTCAATGGTAGTCCAGTTACCTAGTATGTTGAAGCCTAACCCCATCCCTAACCCCCTTCCTAGGTGTCACAACAACAAAACAGTCAGCCCAGTTGACCTTATTTGTGTGTGTGTATGTGCCAGTACTGTAGCTTGAACTCAGGGCCTTGCACTTTTGCTCTTAGCTTTTTTTGCACAAATCTAGCATTCTACCACTTAAGCCACACCTCCATCTCTGGTTCTTTGCTGGTTAACTAGAGATAAAAGTCTCACTGAGTTTTTTTTTTTTGCCAGAGTTGATTTTGAACCTTAATCCTCAGATCTCAGCCTCCTGAGCAGCTGGGATTATAAGTGTGGTCCACCAGCACTTGGCTTCAAACTAATTTTTGTTGTTGTTGTGGGGCCTGGGCGCTGTCCCTGAGCTCTTCAGCTCAAGGATAGTGCTCTACCACTTGAGCCACAGTGCCACTTCTGGTTTCCTGGTGGTTAATTGTAGGTAAGAGTCTCACAGACTTTCCTGCCTGGGCTGGTTTTGAACCATGAGCCTTAGATTTCAGCCTCCTGAGTAGCTAGAATTACAGGCGTGAGCCACCAGCACCTTGCTAAACTAATTTGTAAAAAGTTGTAGGGCTCTGGGTATAGCTCAAGCTATACCTCTAGTTTCTTTTTTCTTTGGTTATTTTCAGGGTAGGTCTTTGTTTATGCCAAGGCTGGCCTGTGCTGTAATCCTCCAACTTGTGCTTCTCTGACAAACACCATTCTGTCCAATTGGTAAGTAAGATGGAGTTTGTTTTAAACGTTCATACTCTTGCTGGCCTCAGATTTCTATCCCTATCTCCAACTCTCATGTAGTTAGGATACAGGCTTGAGCCACTACACAGATCTTTAGTTTGAACTCATGAAGTCTTGCTTGCTTTATTTGGATGGAGTTTTACCACTTGAAGTCCAAGTTTTTGCTGGTTCTTTTGCACATGGAGTCTCACAGACTTTTACTTTTCTCCCCAGGCTGCCTTTGAACAGCAATCCCCCAGAACTCAGCCTCCTGAATAGAATTCCAGGCATGAGCCAGCTGCCTGTTAAACAGATAAAATTTCCGAACAGAAGCAGCAAACCCCAAATGGGAAAAGATGCAATGAAAGATGTGTTGGCAGCGCCTATGAGAAGAGGAGATGGAAGAATGATCTGGGAAACATTCCTTAGAATGCCATTGAAACTGAGGGCAGGTAAGAACTGAGGAAACATAGCTTAGGTAAAGAGGAATGGAAATGTTCAGTCAGACTTATTTTGCGGTACTGAGGATTAAACCTAGGACCTCCTATTTGCTACCACTTAAGCTATGCCCAAGACATAGACTTTATTTCCCAATTCACATAAACATTAAATTTCTGTCTGGGTGTTGGTGGCTCATGTCTATAATTCTAGATATTCAGGAGATTGAGATGGTGGTTCAAAGCCAGCCCAGGCAGGAAAATCTGTGAGATGCTTATTTCCAATTAACCACCTGAAAACCAGAAGTAGAGCTGTGGCTCAAAGTGGTAGAGTGCTAGCCTTGAGCAAAAGAGCTCAGGGACAGCACCCAGGCCCTGAGATCAAGCCCCATGACTAACAAAAAAAAGTTTCCCATCTTTTTCTCATGCCTAGATAAAGCAGTGCGTCATTGAGGTAAGATACGTTGCCATAGCCTTTCTTTTTTTAAAACAACAACAACAACAACAACAAAGGTTTATTTTCTTTTTTTCCAGATCTTGAGAAAGAGGATTGTCTCAATCTTAAGTCAGGATTAAATGTTTATACCTGATATAATTTGCTGTCTTGTTTCAGAGGTAATCAGCAATCCTCATAGAATGCTTGAGTAAGCTTTTTCTGCAATGTTTGGTTACCTCCTAGCTGATTGACTGCTGACACACTCTAGCCAACAGTTTGCTTAGTGTAACCCTTCTGTCTCCAAGAGACTACAATATTTGTGGAGTTTGAAATGCAGCTTGAACCTGTGTGGTGGTGAGTGCCTGTAGTCCTAGTTACTCTGGAAGTGAAATGGAAGGATTGCTTGATCCCAGGGCTTCAGGCCAGACAGGGCCACATAATGAGCCCCAGTAGCAAAAACAAAAACAAACCCCTGGACTTGGGCTCCTGCACAATCTGAGAGGGTGGCTTAACTGTCTGGGGACATTCCCCTGGGAACTGTACATTCTTGAAGTATTGTTGGGTTTTGTGCCTGGAGGTTATACCCTTTGGGACACCAGGGTGAATGAGAGAGCCACTTTTCTTGAGTCAAAGGAGACAGGCACTGAAAGGGGAAGGTGGTCATAGGGAACCCAGTGTGACCAGCTCAGTTCAGAAGCATTCTGAAGCAGGTTCTTTCCAGAAAGAGTATATATGGAAGTAGAGGTTTGGAATCTTAGTCCTTTAAAAAGTTAATCCCTTAAAAAAGGTTCTTTTTTCTGGTGACTCACACCTATAATCCTACCTACTCAGGAGGCTGAGATCTGAGGACCCCAGTTCAAAGCCAGTGCGGGGAAGGAAAGTCTGAGAGACTCTTATTTCCAATTAAATCACAGGAAAAGCCAGAAGTGGTGCTGTGGTTCAAGTGGTAGAGTGTTAGCTTTGAGCAAAAGGAGCTCAGATTATAGCACCTAGGTCCAGAGTTCAAGCCTCAGGACTCACAACAACAACAATAAAAGTTCTTTTTTAATGTAATTATTTAATTTTATTTTTAAATTTTATTATTATAAAGGCAATGTACAGTGGGATTACAGTTACATAAGCCAGGTAAAGAGTACATTTCTTTTGGGACATTGTCACCCTTTCCCTTACAAACATCTTTGTATGCCTTTAAGAGGCAACTGTTTCCTAATTTGACAGCCTTGAGTTAGATGGTCACTGCACTGCTGAGTGCAGAGGCGTATAGAAATGACTCTAGAATGACTTATCAGAGATCATGTCAGGTGCTTACTCTGAGGGCTAGAGAGTCCTTTCCCTCTGCCTTTGGGAGGTGGGAAGGGACAGCATCTACATCTTTTTATTTCCCCTTTTGGGGCTCAGATAACACCACCCCAAAGTAGTACACTTCCGTGTGCTGAGTACTTAAGAATTGGAGGACGCTGGGACATTGGAAGGGCTCCTGAAGCAACATCTCTTTCTTCTCACCTCCCTCTTCTCCTTTCTTCTCTGAAGTAGGCCGTAGAAATTTTATTCCCATTGGGCACTGGTGGCTCATGCCTGCAATAGTTCTGAGGATCCTGGTTCAAAGCCAGCTAGGGTAGGAAAGTCTGTGAGACTCTTATTTCCAATTAAGCACTAGAAAACTGAAAGAGGTACTAGCTCAAAGTGGTAGAACACTAGCCTTGAGCAAAAAGAGCTCAGGAACAGAGCCTAAGTCCCAAGTACAAGCCCCATGACAGACCAAGAAAAAAAGGAAGGAAGGGAGGGAGAGAGAGGAAGAGAGAAAGAGAGAGAGAGAGAGAGAGAGAGAGAGAGAGAGAGAGAGAGAGAGAGAGAGAGAGAGAGAGACACTCTAGCCCCTCTGTCCTAGGATGGGTCTGAGAAATTAGAACCCCTCTGCTTAAAGCCATAAAATTTAAGACATGTTTCTCTAAATTTCTCATATACCTTTTTGAGTTACACTCGACCATAAAGATGTTCTGAGTACCTTGTCTGATGGCACCTGTAGTTGAAACGGTAGATTGCTACACAGATAGGCTGAGACAGATCTGCACAGACAGAGCTTGTTGGGTTGCTCTTTAGATTCATGGTCTTGTTCAGTCACAGTTTTACATGGCTGTCCACACTACTCAAACCTAGGCATAAAAATAGGCAGTGTTAAGGCCAAATGTGGTGGTGCACCCTTAAAACCCCAACCATCAGGAGTCTGAAACAGAAGGATCATGAGTTACAGGCCAGCTTGGGCAATAGAGTGAAACTTTGTCTCAAAAATAAAATGAAAATGAAAGAGCTGGGGATTTGACCCAAGTGATAGAGCAATTTGCCTGGCAAGTGTGAGGTCCGAGGTTCAATCTCCAACACTGAAACTAGAGTTTTAGATTCCAGACTAAAACTCTTGGGAGTCAACACAGCAGGTGTTGACACTTGCCCTTGTATGCCAAGTAAAAGAGACAGTAATGGTGAAGGGCAGAGGAAGGAGGTTTATTATGTGGCACAACATACCATGGCAAGACAGGGCTTCATCTTTAGCCATCTTCGGGGTACAGACATGAGCTACAAGTTTAAATAGACAAAAAGAGCTGCGGGCAGGGGGAAAGAAGTATGCCTCATTTCAGTGGTCAATGTTAGGATGAGTCATTGACACCTGGAAGGTGATCTGGAAATTTCTGGATTTCAGGATGGCTGCAAGTGATTGCAGGAGCATTTGGCTCAGGGCAAGGGACACAGATATAAAATGGAGGCTGAAATGCTGGAATCCTGCTTTGAGTTCAGTTAGGGGCCCAAGTAAGGAGTCAGTGTGCCTCAGAAAAAGCAGCCTTTAAATACCTGTTAACAGATCTGCATGCTCCCCCCAAGAGAATAGTAAGCAGTTTTTCCCAGGTCTTCTGGTTTTCATTCACCCCCCCTCCCCCACCCCCCAAGACCAGGACTTGAACTCAGGATCTGATGTTTTTACTCACAGGCTAGCACTTTATTATTTGAGCCACACCTCCAAGAGTCTTCATTTCTTAAGGCTCATATACATATACAACTTGGATTAAATAAAATTGTTTTTATATTACAGGGGTATCAGTTATGACCCTTATGATGAATGAGGCCAGATGGCACCCCTGAGCCCACCCTTCCCCGTAGCTCCTTGTGGAAGGTAGATTTTTCTTCAGTGGTTGTCATTCCAGAAAGACCATAGGGTGCTCATTAAAAATAGACTATAAGCCAGGTGCTGGTATGTCGGGGTCTTTAGCCCCCAGTGCTCTCCTGACCTGCAGGAGAGATGGGGAAGCACGCCCCGACTGGGGCGGGACAAGAAAGGAGAAGTGTCGATGGACCACCCGCACCCAGCCCCCCCCACCGGAGGACAATCAGACGCGTCTGGGAGAATGTCTTGCCCAAGTCTCGCTTTATTGAAATAAGCTCCACTCTTAAATAGGTCAGAGAGGGGCAGGAAGGGGAGGGTGTACCGCACCTATCTAGGGACTGTGAAGGGAGGCCTGAGCTGTCCATCAAGGGTGGAGGGCCGAGGGACCAATCCTAAGAGGCTGCCTAATTTTACATCACAGCCCATAGGACCGCCTCTGGGTTCACCACCAGGTGCCATCTTGGCCACACGTGGTCCCAAGGCTGGGAGGCAGGGCCAGCTAGAACCGCCTTTCCAGGTTCTGCATAATAGCCACACGTGACCCCAGGGCCGGAAGACAGGCGGGGCCAACTAGGACTGCCTTTCTGGGTTGCAGTGTAACAGCCACACGTGGCCCCAGAGCTGAGAAACAGGTGGGGCCAGGTGGGACTTCCTCTTCTGACACAAGGCATCCGGGCATGCCCCACACTGTTGGCTCACACCTGTACTCCTAGCTACTCAGAGGCTGAGACTTGAGGATCACAGTTCAAAGTCAGCCTGGGCAGGAAAGTCCATAAGACTTTTTTTTTTTGCCAGTCCTGGGGCTTGAACTCAGGGCCTGAGCACTGTCCCTGGCTTCCTTTTGCTCAAGGCTAGCACTCTACCACTTGAGCCACAGTACCACTTCCGGCTTTTTTCTATATATGTGGTGCTGAGGAATGGAACCCAGGGCTTCATGCATGCAAGGCAAGCACTCTACCGCTGAGCCACATTCCCAGCCCATCTATAAGAGTTTTATCTCCAATAAACTACAAAAAGCCAGAGGAGGAGCTGTGGATCAATTAGTAAGAGTGCCAGCCGGATCTGACAAACCTAAGACACAGAGTCCAGTCCTTGTGTTCAAGCCCTAGTACCAGCACACACACACAAATGACACTCTCTGAAAGGCAGGTCTTGATGGAGTAGATGAGAAATAAACTATTCCGAATTTGTCCTCAAGCAGTTGGAGCATGTGAAACCTAAAGGGTTTTGTTTTAAAAAGCAAATCTCAAACAATTACTGTTTGAACCAAAATGTTGTATCTATTTCATTAGAAGAAAGGCATAGTCATTTTTCAAAGCATACTTTTGGTTTTATCTTTTTATCACTTGCAAATGTCAACTTTAAAACATCACTTCCTCTTTTGTTCCAAATTGTAGAAAAATGTCTGTTGTAGGGAGTACAGCTGACTCCATCTTGACTAGGGAAAGTTGGTAGCAAATGTTGGGGGGAGTAGAGCTGACTCCATCTTGATTATTAGGTCAACCTGACCCCAAAATTCTGCTTCTGTAAATGGCTTGCTTAACTTGTTTGTTGTTTGCTCTACCCCCTGTGTCAAGCCCCTACATCTGTGCCATGCTTTTACCTTTATAAACCCCAATTTGAGTACTGCTCGGGGTCACAGTGTCAGCGCACAGAGTCTGCGCTGTGCCCCTGGCCCGTCCGCCCACTTTTCACTGTCGCAGTTCAGCTCCCGAGTCTGTGCTGCATCCCTGGCCAGTCAGTTCGCTTTTTGCTTCCTCAATAAATCCATCTTTTTGCTTGAGACTGTCTCTGAATGGTGGACTCTTGGAGGGACGAGGAATATAGTTTATCTCCTCCCTCGAACTCCATAACAATATCCATTTTTCCTGCATGTCATTGGCCAGAAATACCTAGGTTAAAAAAAAGATTCACAGCTTTCTTCTACTGTGTTGTAGTTAGAAAAAAAATCATAAAATATAGGAAATTCAAACCTAAGCTAATACACTAGGAAAAATACTAACCCAGTAACCTGGGCTGCAAAACTTGTTTGGCAAGTTTCAGCTGGAGGTTAATTAGAACCTGCTTGGAAACCTCTTAAAACACAGCCTGGAATGTGAACCACACACCACCACCACCTAGATTGTTCCCTCCGGAGCTTTCTCTTCCCCTCTTCCCTAGATTTCTGGTGGGAACATTTCCCCAGAATTCCATTTGTTTTGGCCTGAGACCACAGTGCCTTTGACCAAGGAACAACCCTTTCCCTTTCTTCCCTAGGGAGGAGGAGCAAGAGGAAGACAGTCTGAGCAGTTCTGAGCACTTCTACAGCCTGCTTCTCCCTGATCCACTTAGCCCCTGTGGATGCTGGGATGAGTGTGAGGGAATCAGGGGTTTGGAAGAATTTTTTCCCCAACCCCTCTGTACATCACCTTGTCAATAAAACTTAATTTAAAAAAGAAAAAAAAATGTTCCCCAGTGGTTCAAATCGAATCCAGGGGCCTTGTACTGTACCTACTCTACTCTTGAAGCTATACCCTCAGCACCTAAATCTCCCATGTTTGCAGATAAGGAATTAACTGATAGAGTCCCACACAGGACAGGGGAGGACAAGGAAAGATCAAAAGCAGCACAGGAAAAGGGAGAAATTCAGCCTGCCATTTGTCTTGCTTGTTACAGCATATTGACCTGGTGGAACATTCTGGAACCTTAGCTGTACTCTTCTCTCAGAAGTTCCTCAGGTTACCGCTATTACTGCTTTTGCCCAGGCTTGTTCAGAGTAGTTGTCAGCTAACACCCCGTTGGTGGATAAGCATCTGCGAGATGTGCAGGAAACAAGGGCCAGTATAATTATAACATAATGCCATAACAACATTGCTCAAGACTGCCTCAGTACTGCATGCCAGAGTACATAATGACCACCTCGCTGACAGGCATTTGGATGGCGATTAGTGTTAGATCTTGTCTGAGAATCAGGCTCGAAGCCAGAGAAACTAGCAAATTATTTTTTTTTAACATTTTAACTCCTTGGAGGCTTGTGTGGAAATTTTAGGATAGTCACTTTTAGTTTCTGGTAACCAAACTCAGCTCAAATTTGACAAAGGGAAAGTAAAGTGGACTGGGTACCAGTGGCTCACCATCCTAGCTACTCAGGAGGCTGAGATCTGAGGATCGCAGGTTCAAAGCCAACCCGGGCAGGAAATTCCATGAGACTCTTATCTCCAATTAACCAGAAAAACAGAAGTGGAGCTGTGGAGCTCAAAGTGGTAGAGCACTAGGCTTGCGTGAAAAAGCTCAGGGAGAGCACATAAGACCTGAGTTCAAGCCCATGACCATCTCCCCCCCCCCTCCCCAAAAGTGGGATAGTTCCTGAACCACTTTGCCTTGCCTTGAAATTTTTCTTTGATTGGAAAAGTAGACTTTGCTTAACAGAGCTGGCTAAGAAGTTGTTAGGGAGCAGTCTTGATAGGAAACGTGCATTCTTCCTAGGTCTTCATTGAAACATAGGCAAAAGTTTTTCATATATATATATTTTTTTTGCATGTCCTGGGGCATGGACTCAGGGGCTAGCACTCTACCACTTGAGCCACAGCGCCAGTTCCAGCTTTTTGTTGATGTGCTGCTGAGGAATCGAACCCAGGGCTTTGTGCGTGCTGGGCAAGCACTCTACTGCTAAGCCACGTTCCCAAGCCCAAGTTCTTCACATTTCAAAGCAATTGTCTTAGCTCCTAATCACCAGTAGTATTTAATGGCAAAAGGCCACCATGGCGGGGGGGGGGGGCGTTAAGCTAGACAGAGAATATGGTTCATTTGTACTGGAGCTTGAACTCAGGGCCTCATGTTCTATCTACTTGCTTGCTCACACCTAGTGCTCTACCATGAGCCATGCCTCCAGTCGGGATTTCTTGGCCAGTCTTAGGGCTTAAACTAAGGGCCTGGGTACTGTCTCTGGCCTTTTCCCCCCTTGAGGCTAGTGCTCTACCACTTGAGCCACAGCTCTACTTCCAGCTTTTTTATTGGAGATAAGTCTCACAGACTTTCGTTTCTCAGCCACTTAAGTAGCTAGGATTACACCCAGCTTCCAGCCTGGCTTTTTTAAAATATGTATTTCTTTTTCATTAATCAATGTAATGTCAAAGTGATTTACAGAGGGGTTACAGTTCATACGTAAGGCAGTGAGTACAGCCTGGTGTTGTGATGTTTATTTTTGGAAATGAGTCTTTTTTACTTTTCTGCCTGGGCTGGCTTGGATTGTGATCCTCTTGATCTCATCTTCTGAGTTGCTAGTATTACAGGCATGAGCTACTGCCACCAAGCTAGTTCATGTATTTAATGAGTGTTGATTAAGTGCTCACTGTGTGCCATGCATGGAGGGAGGCCCTAAGGATACAAAGATTAGGAGACCTCGTCTCTATTTCCCAAAGTGCTTATAGTCAGGGGAGGGAAATATTTTTGTTGACACTTATACCAAAAGTCTAAATAACTAAATCAGTCTTAGGTCAGATAGTAGAGATCAACCACTTAGACTTCTGGTAGTAGGGTAGTAAGAAAGCACAAATTTGATGAGGCACAGACCTGGTTGGTAACCTAGACCTTGCACCTCTGCCATGGATTCAAATTGCTTAGCCTCTCTAAGCCTCCATTTACTTATATGTATAATGGACCTGATTCAGTGTTGCAATTGAAGCTGAGTCCTATGGGTTTAGAAAAATGTTGTGTTAAGAATAATTTAACGGGGCTGGGGATATGGCCTAGTGGCAAGAGAGCTTGCCTCGTATACATGAGGCCCTGGGTTCGATTCCCCAGCACCACATATACAGAAAACGGCCAGAAGTGGCGCTGTGGCTCAAGTGGCAGAGTGCTAGCCTTGAGCGGGAAGAAGCCAGGGACAGTGCTCAGGCCCTGAGTCCAAGGCTCAGGACTGGCAAAAATAAATAAATAAATAAAATAAAATAATTTAACAATGGTTGTTAGAACAATTGATATAAGACAAGCATGGCTGTGCAACTGTGTAGTCCTATTCTCTGTAACCCTAGTACTTGGGAAGCTGAAAGATAGGAGGATCAAGAGTTCAAGGCTAGCCTACTAAGACTACATAGTGAGACCCTATCTCAAAAAAGCAAGTATAAACGCCGTGTGCCGGTGGCTTATGCCTGTAAATCCTAGCTCCTCAGGAGGCTGAGATCTGAGGATCAAGGTTCAAAGCCAAAGTCCCCATGAGACTCTTTAACCACTCAAAAATGGGAAGTGGTGCTGTGCCTCAAGTGGTACAGCACTAGCCATGAGCACAAAGAGGCTCAGGACCTAGTTCAAGCCCCACAACGGACCAAAAATAAACAAATAAAGCAAGAGCTGGGAACATGGCCTGGTAGCAGAGTGCTTGCCTAGCATGCATGAAGCCCTGGGTTTGATTCCTCAGCACCACATGTAGAAAAAAGCCAGAAGTGGCACTGTAGCTCAAGTGGTAGAGTGCTAGCCTTGAGCAGAAAGAAGCCAGGAACAGTGCTCAGGTCCTGAGTTCAAGCCCCAGGACTGGCAAAAATAAATTAATTAATTAAAAAATAAAGCAAAAGAAAAGCAAAAATGCCATTGGTATAACCCTAGTGGAAGTATTTACGCTGCAGAAATCAGCAAATTCTACAAGTCAAGGCTTTCCCTATGTATATCTGACTGGTTTACCAACACATCACTGGAATATCCTAGAATATTGTTACAGCATTAATGAAGTGATCAGTATTTGGCACACAGTAGATGCTCAACATAAATCTATCAAGCCAGGTGCTGGTGGCGTATGCCTATGATCCTAGCTAAGGCTGAGATCTGAGGATCGTGGGTCAAAGCCAGCCTGGGCAGGAAAGCCTGCTAGAGACTTATCTCCAGTTAACCACCAGAAAACCAGAAGTGGCACTGTAGCTCAAAGTGGTAGAACATTAGCCTTGAGTAAAAGAGCTCAGAGACAGTGCCCAGGCCGAGTTCAAGCCCTGTGACTGACCAAAAAAAAACACCTATAAATCTATTAGTAGGATATGTATTAATGGGGGGTGTTGTGCATATCTGTATGGGCATTTCCATTCATTACCTACAGCAAATTGAAGTTTATTTTTTTTCCTAAATAACAACCAGGGTTGAATTTAAGTTTCCTTTGGATCATGTCTGTTTTTGTAACAAAAAGAATTATTGGTGTGAATTTAGGCCCTTCCCTTCCCCTGTGCACTGTCCATGAACTTCTTTTGCTCAAGGCTAGCATTCTATTACTTGACTCACAGCTCTACTTGTAGCTTTTTTTTGGTGTTTAATTGGAGATAAGAGCCTCACAGATTTTCCTGCCCTGGCTGGCTTTGAACCGATCTCAGCCTCCTGAATAGTGAGGATCACAGGCATGAGCCACTGATGCCAAGCTATTTATTTATTTATTTTTAACAAATAGGATTTCCCTATGTAGTCCAAGCTGGCTTCTGGATTTTCCTTTCTCAACTAAGGTTAGAGTCCTAGCCATTTTGTGAAGTTTCCCTTTCTTTTTTTTGCCAGTCCTAGGGCTTGGACTCAGGGCCTGGGCACTGTCACTGAGGTACTTTTTCTCAAGGCTAGCCCTCTACCACTTGAGCCACAGCGCCACTTTCGGCTTTTTCTGTGTATGTGGTGCTGAGGAATCGAACTCAGGGCTTTGTGCATGCAAGACAAGCACTCTACCGCTAAGCCACATTCCCAGTCCATTCCTAGTCCAAGTCCTAGCCACTTTGAAACTTCTTGGTTACTGAGTCCCTGGATAAAAGAAAGCAGTGAAACCAGCCCCTGGAAGAGCTGTCAGAACCTTCCCTTAGGCAAGCCTGAAGTGACCGACATCCCTCCCCACCTCCCCGCAGAGTACTTGTCCTTATCAAAACAGAGAACTGTGAACACTACCTGCCCTCAATAAATGCTGATTTGATTCCCCTGGGAACTCGGTCGCACTAAATTAGCCGGCCATTGATGTCAAGTCTGAGGAAGGAAACGGACCCTGTGGAGCCTGGGACAACTTCACAGTAGGAAGCTAACAAAAGCTCCTGGGGGAGGCAGGTCCAAAGGCCGCTGGGAGCCAACTTCACAGAGCTCTTACTGGACCTTGAGGGAAAATCCACAGCTGCAGTAAGAACAAAATAATGGCAATACATTAAGACACAGGAAAGGCTAAAAATGCCTTCGTTAAGAATGATTCTTGAAAGAAGAGCTGTGGTGGAGGGGTGGGAAGGGGGCAAATTGGAAGATGCTGGAGGAGCCACTTCATTCTTTTGAAAACTAGAAAATGAAAGGGAAAACTTGAGCACTTGTCCTGCCTTTGGGGGGGGGGGGAGCAGTGAATTATACCTCAGGGTAAGAAAATAGGAGATGAGAAGAAGTTCTCTTTTTAGAAGTATCCTGCTCGTAAATGAAGAAGGAATGGTAGACTATCACTATGTTGCTACACGTAATGAAGCAATGGCTAGTGTACTCTATTAGCAAATGGCCCTTTGCAGTACAGGAAATATCAGCCATTATCCACGTTTGTTTTATGTGACAGTACTGAGACTATAGATCAGTGCTTAGGCTCAGTCCCTTAGATCTTTTGCTCATCACTGCACCACTCAAGCCACAGTTCTGGTGCTGGCTTTTTGGTGGTTAATTGGAGATAACAGTCTTTGGGGTATATCTTTCTGGGTGAGCTTTCAACCTGAGATCTTCAGAGCTCAGCCTCCTGAGTAGCTAGGATTACAGGTGTGAGCTACCACCAGTCCTGGGGCTTGAACTCAGGGCCTGAGCACTGTACCTGAGCTTCTTTTGCTCAAGGCTAGCACTCCACCACTTGAGCCACATCACCACTTCTGACTTTTTCTGTTTATGTGGTACTGAGGAATCGAACTCAGGGCTTCATGCATGCTAGGCAAGCACTCTACCACTAAGCCACATTCCCAGCCCTTGCCATTCTCTTTTTTTAAAAAAAATGGTTATTATAAAGGTGATATACAGAGAGGTTACAGTTACGTAAGTCAGGTCATGAGTACCTTTGTTTTTGGACAATGTCACCCCTTCCCTCTCTCTCTTCCAGATGCCCTCATCCACACCCACAAGTTGTATAGTTCATTTTCAACAGTGTCTAATGAGTACCACTGCTGCATTTTTTCACCATTTGTCACTCCATTTCTGTTCCCCCCATCCTCTCCCCTAAACAGATAAACGAACAAATAGGACAGAAAGAAAAGAAAAACAGCAACAAAGAATAAAAACCTCGTTTCGATTTCCTGGAGTTCATGTTGATAAATATTATTTTCTATGATCAGATGCACATAGGCATTGTGTCTTTGTGTTCCTCTTCCTTTGGTCTCACTGTGTCTAGAGTCCTGTATAATTTATCATATCCAATTATTTTTTATATATAGCTTCCACATGTGAGAGAAAACCAACAGTTGTTTCCTATTTGTCTCTTTGAGCTTGGCTTAGCTTACTTAACATGGCATGTTCTAGGTCCATCCATTTCTTTGCAAATGACATAATACTATTCTTCCTAAAGGCTGTGTAAAATTCCATTATGTATAAATACAGCATTTCATTATCCATCTCTTAAACAAATATCACCTGGCAAATATTCTTGGCAAGAATAATCAAACCTCCATCTGCTCAATTCCAACTTCTGACAACCTTTCACACTTTTTGCAATGCTAGGAATCACACTCAGGGTCATGTGAGTTCCACTCACGCATGCTACCTTTGAGCCACATCCTCATCCCCTGGCACTTTTTTTCTTAACCTAAGAGAAACAGACAGTATTGCATAATATTGTATCAGTGTTTTCCACACCTGAGTAACCTAGACCTCTTTAAAGCAAAATAGCATTCTCTGACAGACTCTCAGTGGGGATTGGAATGATTTTCCCCCTTTATTATTGTAAACATACAACTTCAATGTGAATATTTTATGTTCCTCTATCTTACACCACTGTAAAAACCAATCTTCATAGACGAATCAAATGCTAATCAAACTACCAAGCTAATAAAATTCAGACAAACAACACCTATTCTTATAAAACAACATTGTTTATAAAGGAGTGGGGTCTGATCACTGGGGTGAGAAATCTTTGCTTTCAGCACTGTATAAAATGGCTTGACACAATTCTCCCAAATATTTTCTCCAAAAATTCTTTTTTTTTTGTCAGTTCTGGGGCTTGAACTCAGGGCCTGAGCACTGTCCCTGGCTTCTTTTTGCTCAAGGCTAGCCCTCTACCATTTGAGCCACAGCGCCATTTCTGGCTTTTTATGTTTATGTGGTGCTGGGGAATCGAACCCAGGGCTTCATGCATGCAAGGCAAGCATTCTACCGCTAAGCCACATTCCCAGCCCTATAGCTCAGTTTTTAAAGAGGTTCTTTGTAACTGAGTTAAACATTCAGTGGATAGTAGACTGATGTGAGGTTTCAGTTTCTATATTTACCCTTAAGTGCATACAAAAACTTCATAAAAGCCTTTGTCTTGATAACACTGGGTCTTTAAGCTCTAAGAAGAATGAGGAAACAAAGACATATTGTAAATCACTTGGTTCATTTATCTTATTCATATATTTAACCACAGTCAGCATGTAGTTGTTTTCCTCTAAGAGGCTCAGTTTCCAAAACACAATTTTCAAAATATCTTACTTCCTCACAAGGCTCTTTGTGTTCAGTTACCCTTTGGGTTTTGCCAGAGTTTTTTTGTGTTACTTGCCATTCTACCAGGTCCCTGGTTGAGAACTGATTCTGTCAGCCTGTTTTCAAGGCTGGCTCTGAGTCACCGTAAATCTCAAAGCACCCCCCTGTATTTAATACAATATGTGTTCATAATTTTCCGTATGACTGCCTTCTAATCTAGAAAGCAGTAAAAGATACTGATAGAAGAGAATACAAGGCAAAAGTCTTCCATTGGAGAGGCCAGTATTTATTTCCTGGAAAACACAGATACAGAGGATTGCTTTTCAGGTATCTTATGACTGCTTTTGGAAAACAGACTTGGACATGAGTATACAATGCTTCTTAGCAACTATCATTTTCATTATCATGGAAATCAGTGGGTTTAAAAATGTAGGCCAATGTAATGAGTACTAAGAGTTCACATATCTAAGGAGAAAACTAACTTTTCCCTTTGCCTCTTAGGTTCGTTTCCAGTTCTTGAGAAAGCATTTGTTTACTTCTCTTTGGTAGTTTGAAAGGCTCTTATTGTTTCTCTATTGTAGAAGTCCATTAAGCTATCATAGCACCATAAACTCACTCTCCAAATAAGATGCCAATTGATCTGATTTGTTCCTCGCTCAAACTTTTTGTTTGCTAGTTTTATTTATAACATGGAGGAAATTGTGCAATTTTTGTTACTGTCCCATTAGCAAAGTGACCCACTTGCTTTACCTTCAGAAAGTATCTTCTGTGGGATAAGATTGATAGGTATGGGTGGGTTTTTTTTGCCCCAGATTCTTTTTTGTGTTATTACTAAGGCTTGAATTCAGGGCCTAAGTGCTGTCCCTGAGCATTCTTGCTCATGTATGAGCTACTGGTACCTGGATTTTATTTTCCTAGATTTTTTGCCAGTCCTGGGGCTTGAACTCAGGGCCTGGGCACTGTTCCTGAGCTTCTTTTTCTCAAGGCTAGCACTCTACCACTTGAGCCACAGCTCTGCTCTACTTCTGGCTCTTTCTGTTTATGTGGTACTAAAGGCTTGAACCCAGGGCTTCATGTGTGCTAGGCATTAAGCCATATTCGCAGTCCTTTCCCAGATTTTTAATGCTTCACAATCCCACCACTTGATATATAACAATGGACTCATTTATTATGGGCCCATTGCTGTGTGTGTGCACACGTGTGCACGTGCGCACATGCACTGGTTATTGAACTCAAGGTCTTACCAAAGCTAGGCAGGTGCTATATTCTTTTTTTTTTTTTTTTTTTTTTTTTGGCCAGTCGTGGGCCTTGGACTCAGGGCCTGAGCACTGTCCCTGGCTTCTTCCCGCTCAAGGCTAGCACTCTGCCGCCTGAGCCACAGCGCCCCTTCTGGCCGTTTTCCATATATGTGGTGCTGGGGAATCGAACCGAGAGCTTCATGTATACGAGGCAAGCGCTCTTGCCACCAGGCCATATCCCCAGCCCCTATATTCTTAAACCTAAAAGTTATTTCAGTGTGCTGGCTTGCACTCAGGGCCTTAGCCCTGTCCCTGAACTTTATATTTTGCTCAAGACTAGGGCTCTACCACTTGAGCCACAGCTCCACTTCCTACTTTTTGGTGCTTAACTGGAGATAAAATTCTCACAGGCTGGGCTCCAGTGACTCTTCCTTATAATCCTAGCTTCTCAGGAGGCTGAAATCTGAGAATGGCAGTTAAAAGCCAATCCCAGCGGGAAAAACTGCGAGGCTCTTATCTCCAATTAACTACCACAAAGTCAGAAATGGAGCTATAGTTCAAGTGGTAGAGCACCAGACTTGAGCACAAAGCTCAGAGACAGTGCCCAGGCCCTGAGTTCAAGCCCCAGGATTGGCACACACACACACAAAAACAAAACAACAAAAAATCAAGCCTCACAGACTTTCTTGCTTCGGCTGCCTTCGAACCTCAGTCCTCAGATCTCAGCCTCCTGGGTAGCTAGGATTACAGCTGTAAGCCACAGGCACTTAACTCATACCTAAAAACTTTTTAACCATTTGTAGTAAGCCAGTGGTGTTGGATCATTTTTATTAGTGACCAAGAAAAATGTATAAGAAAGCATTAGTAAAAATGTTCACACCAAACAACTAAATCAAAGAGTAGTTTATTAAAAAAGAATCAAAACAGAAACTCTAAGTACCAGTGTGTACATTGTACACATTTAAATGACTCACAAGAATGAAGTTTTTTTCATATATATTACGATCACACCACCTTGTTGTTTTTTTTTTTTCTTATCAAAAGCTGTTCAAGGAGAAACCTGACTCCAAACTGCATCTATGACTGCCATTTTAAACAGACTGCATTTCAAACATGCAACAACGCCACTGGTAATAAAGCTTTGGAATGGGTGCTCATTCTATTATTTCACTACAAGTAGGATAGAAAGCAAGATAAGTTGAGAATTTATTTTAAAATAGAATGGAGGTTGTCAACTTCTACACTAGCACTCCTCACTCCTCTGCTGCCATTTTTAGCAAGTACTCCTTGTCAATCTTGAAGAGCCTCCACCCTTCTTCACTGGACAGATCAGAAGCTCCTCTTCTCTTATAGAAGTTGATAGATGGTTCATTCCATTCTGCTACCAAGAAGTGCATACTGCTGCAGCGACACTTCATGGCAACCTGTTAAGGAGAGAAAATATAAGCTCAGTGATATTTCATCTTCTTTCCAAGACCCAATTTTGATTCAAACCATCTCATAAGTTCATTACCCTTACAAATTCAGAACCCCCACCAAAAAAATCTAGGACATACCTGGCTTAGATTCTTCAAAATTTCTGATCCTATCCCAAAGCCTGAAAGAAAATGGAGTATAATTTTAGGAGTCCTTGTAAAGATTTATGGCCCTGACGTCTCTGTAGACTCCCCCCTCCCATCCCCAAACACAACTGTACCTCTATAATCACTCATCACGAAGAAGTCTTCAAGATAGAGTAACTTGCCAATCCATGGGTCATAGGTAAAATAGTACATGGCAAAACCAACAATGCTGTGTCCTGTAATAAGAGTATGTCATGAGCTACAGAGCAGAAAACCAATGCATTAAAGCTGTAGCGGCAGAATCAGAAGCCTATCATAGATTTTAAAGAACTATACATGCATGTGTAGAGAAACAAGTAGCCACTAAGCAGAACTGCCTCCTGACATTCATGCAGGTGGCAATGTAGGCTACTGTTGTGCGATCTCTCTGTTCTCAAACATGTATTTGCAAAAAGCACACATTACAGCTAGCCAAAGCAAGGCTATATCTATAGGCTGGCTGTGCTGTAGTCTGCAGGAATCTCACTCAGGAAATGAGAATGCTTTCAATACTTGCCAGAGTAAAACTGCTACAATCTCAAGCTAAACACACACATTATTCACATCCTAATGATGTACTGCTATGCTGAGTTAGGAAAAAGTCAGGTTTACATGGCAGTTCAGAATAGGAACTATTTCTCACTGATCAATTCTTGCTTCCTTAATGTTCAGAACATCCGGCCCAAAGTACAATGTTTAATTGTAGAACTTGCCTTCCAAGTAATAAAATTTCAATTTGTTTCCCCCAGTTTGAAAGCCAGAAGTAGCAGCAGTAACCCTAGCCCCAAAGAGGTATTAAGTAATGCCTCTAAAAACTACCTCATCCCTTACTTTGTTGCTCATTTCTTCTAGCTTGGGGAACAGATGGTAAAAAAAAAAAATGCCCTTAAGAAAGCACCCACCCAAAAAACTTCCTCTTTTAGCTGGCTTCTGATTAGTCAACAGGGGCCAGCAAAAAAAGAAAAAGAAATGGCATCAAGCTCCCTCCTAAGGGGTGCCTATCGATTTCCAAATGGAGGCAAAATGTTCAAATTAAACTTTCTAGCCATTTTCTAGTTCTTTGCAAACAGACAGGAAGCGAGTATTATAGTTTCTGATCTACTGTGTTGTAAGTGTGTGGTAACAGGGCCTTACCTCATTTATCATGATCATCTACTTTATGTGTAAAGGATCTTTTAGTTACCTCCCCGCCCATCCATGTACACGGAAGGGCCATGTACATGGCGAAGCTAGAGACTGTAACCTGAAGATTGGGACAAATTAAAGAAAAAAATGTGATTTAACACAATTACAAAAAAAAAGGTTAGGTTAGGGTCAAACAAGAACCATTTTATGAAATTGAATTACAACAAACAACATTATACCTAACTCTTCCGGGTTTCCACAGCACTCTTGATATTTTAACAGCTCTTTTAACCCGCCCTGTTATAAATTTCAGTACATCTTTCTCTTCTTTCTTTCCTTCCTTTCTTTCTCTCTCTCTCTCTCTTTTTTTTTTTTTTTGGCCTCAGTAAATTTGAAGATTGGCTATTATTTCCGGCCAACTTCTTAATAAGTAACTTCGGCCCGTGTAGTCAGAAGGCCTACACAGCAGACGCTACATTTTACAACATTTGGGCTCTCTGGCTTTGGGGAGGGGGGGTACCTTCCGGGGTCCAGTGCTCCTTGGGCACTTCTGCAACCAGGCAGTGGTAGAAGGGGTGCTCTCCGAAACCATCCTCTAAAAGATCTGCAAGAAAGGAGGGCCGCAGAGACGGTGTTGGTCTGTGAAGGGGATAGTTACCACATACCTGTCGTCTCCCCCCTGCCCGGCCACGGTTCACATTACCTTTTTCAGTTAATATGACTTGATCTTCCATGTATTCATATTTAGCCAGTTCCTAGGGGGGGCGATGCACAAAGAAAGAGAAACAGAAAGCATTATGAGATTCTGATCACAAGGGATGGCGGGGAGGGAGGAACGGGGCAGACAGAGTGGGGGTACTGCCACATTCCGGCCCCACCAGGCTTGGCGGGGGGAGGTGCGGGTGGTGAGCAGAATAAGGGGGGGGGTCTGGTACGGGAGCGTACCAGCTCAGACCCCTCAGCCATGGGACTGAGCCATATCCCCTCTCTCGCCCTGGGACCCGTCCGGATGGTCCAACCTTAATCAGCCGCAGGATGTCACCGCAGTCAGCTGCGGTGGCTGGGCGGATCACGAATTTAGCCATTTTTCGTCTTTTGCTTTTCTTCCCTTTGCGGACCAGGCCCCTGTACTTGAACAGCAGGAGGAGGTGGTTCCTCATTCGTCTCCCGGGAGCGTCCTCTTCTCAGTCAGGCTGGCACCATGACCCGGCGAACCTCGGTAAGTGACGAAAACCTTTCAGCAGAGTTGCAACCAGTAGCAGTGTGCTGAACCTCGGCCCGGCGTTGCTTTTCAATGTGAAGAAGCCCCGCCCTGGGCCGTGAGACAGAGGCATCTTATCCAATGAGAGCGCGGCTTGCAGCGCACCGCCCTCCTTTCCGGGCACCTCCTTCTCTTCCGGGCTCCCGTGTGAAAGAAACCCTTGAGGGTGGGGGTGGCGGCCGGGCGCGTGCAGTGTGTTCTCTAGCGGCGCCCTCTAGTGGCGCCTCGCGGAGCCTTTTCGGAAACCCGGTCAGTGTCCTACACACATGTCCTTCGGTAACCTTTGTAAAAAGGGGAATTCCCTCTGTGACTCTGACTAGCCAGTGACCTTATGGATTTGTCCTTTGGAGTGTGAGGGAAAACAAATTCAAGAGACCTGGTGTTTGGTGATGAGAGGAGGATTCGAGCAGCCCTTCTCAAAGTGCGGTTCAGTCGAACCAGAGGGTCCCAATGCCCTTCGCCTTTTTTTGCTCTTGGAATTTTCCACAAGGCAACTTGATGTGTGATGCTGTCATCACTCTGATGACTAATGGAATGTGTGCTTGTATGTTCTTGTGTTTTCTAAAGTTTCCTAAGCTCTTTGGATCCCTCGTTGATTTCTTTCCTTTACACTTAAAACCTTTAAATACTTTGCTTTTTCCTTCTTAAATCACTGATCTCTTTCTTGGAAATACTTGCCTTCTAGCCGGGGCACATTCTTCCTAGTTCCTTTTGCTGAAGGTCTGCTTATGTATAAAGTTACCAGACTTGTTTATCTGTGTCTCTAATTCATCTGAAAATTCTTGTCCTTTTTTATGCAAATAATGAGGCTTGAACTCAGGGCCTGGGCACAGTACTTTTTTTTTCCCCACTCAAGACTGGTACTTTACCACCTGAGCCACAGATCCATTTCTGGCATGGTGTGTGTGTGTGTGTGTGTGTGTGTGTGTGTGTGTGTGTGTGTGTGTGTGTGTGTTTAATTGTAGTCCCAAGGGCTGTGTTTGTACCTTGATCCTCAGATCTCAGTCTCCTGAGTAGCTAGGACAATAGGTATGAGCTTTATCTGAAAATTCTTGAAGAACTTATTTCACTGCTTAGACTTTGAGGTTTGGGAATTTTCTTTCAACCCATTGACATGTGACTATCTCCTGACTTCCATTGCATATTAAAAGTTGTAATTCTACCTTACTACACCTTTGTGATGCTTTTAGTTTCTTTACCTTTTTTTTTATTTTTTGGTTGGTCATGGGGCTTGAAGTACAAGACATGGGGGTGCTGTCCCTGAGCTTTTTTGCTCAAGGCTAGTGCTCTACCACTTTGAGTCACAGCACCACTTCCATCAGGTAGGACTACAGATGTGAGGTACTAGCGCCCAGCTAAATTTTTATTTTGAAATGATTACATACATATTTACAGGACGTGCAGTGACGTCATTGCTCTGATGACTCAAGGAATATGTGAATGTGTGTTATCTTTTCTAGACTTTTCAAAGAGAAGCTCTTTGGATTTGATAAATTTAAATGTCCTGATACCAACATGTTTGGAAACAGTTGGATTAGAGTATAGCTATTCCAAGTTGTACCTGCTGGGACAAGTATTCAAGCCTCAGAGGGATTACTTGTTTTTTTTTTTTTTCTTTTCCTTTTCCTTTCTTCCTTCTCCTTCCTGACTCTTTCCTTGCCTTCCCTCTTTAAAAATTTTTGTTTTTAGTGCTGGTACTGGGGCTTGAACTCAGGGCCTTATATTCTCACATGGCTTTTTCTCTCTCTACCACTCTACTTAGCACTCTCTACCACTTAGCACTCTACCACTTTGAGCCACAGCTCCATTTCCAGCTTTTTACTGGTTAATTGGAGACTCATGGACTTCTCTACCCAGGCTGGTTTCGACCTTTGATCCTCAGATCTCAGCCTCCTAAGTGGCTAGGATTATAGGAGTGAGCTACCAGCACCCAGCTCTATCCCTCCTTTTTTCCTGTGGTTTTAGGAATTGAACTCAGAGCCTCATCCTTGAAAGGCAAGCACGGATTCTACCACTTGTGCCACAAATGCCGCCCATTTGGATTTTAGTTTGTTTTTCAGATAAGATTTTGTGCTCACTTTGCCCAGACTGCCTTGGTTCCAGGACCCTCCTACTTCTGCATTTTGAGTAGCTAGGATTACCTGCATTTGCCACTATCATCAGCTGACTTTTCTTTCTTTATTTTTATTTATTTTTAAAAAAAATTTTTTTTTTGGCCAGTCCTGGGGCTTGGACTCAGGGCCTGAGCACTGTCCCTGGCTTCATTTTGCTTAAGGCTAGCACTCTGCCACTTGAGTCACAGTGCCACTTCTGGCCATTTTCTATATATGTGGTGCTGGGGAATTGAACCCAGGGCCTCATGTATACGGGGCAAGCACTCTTGCCACTAGGCTATATCCCCAGCCCCTATTTATTTATTTTATTTTTTGCCAGTCCTGGGCCTTGAACTCAGGGCCTGAGCACTGTCCCTGGGTTCTTTTTGCTCAGGGCTACACTCTGCCACTTGAGCCACAATGCCACTTCTGGCCATTTTTTATATATGTGGCACTGGGGAACCGAACCCTGGGCTTCATGTATACAAGGCAAGCACTCTTGCCACTAGGCCATATTCCCAGGCCCTGACTTTTCTTTTATAACTCATTTTCCCAGATAGACCCTGCTAAGACTCCTTTTGTAATAGCACTGCCTGGATTCCCCAGTGAGTCACAGGATGTTTTTCCATGATGAGAGAAAATGCAAAATGGGCCTGTAGCATCTTTTGTGTGTCGACTGAGGGGTTGGACTAATACCAAATGACCACTCCTAATATTCAACAAGTGACAAGGCCTTTTTTTAAAAAAAAAAAAAAAAAAACAAGAGCAATATCCTGTATGCAGGAGCGTGTTTCTCTGTTACTCCTCCCACTCTTCTGGGAGTCCATGTACAGTGAGTCACTTAGTCTGGGTACCATCACTGGTGCGTAAATTTATGCAAAGTCTTTTTCAAGGAACTTTAAAAATAGCATTGATTCCAATCTATCTAAGCTACTGCTATTAGTGCCTTTTTGACGCCTAGCTAAATACTAAAGCACTGTGAAAAGCCAACCACCAGTGATGGATGACTGCCTCCTTGAAGCAAAAACAAGCACATGTTCTATTTGGATTGCTATTTGTCTATGTGTGTGTTTGTAAGGCAGTGCCAGTATTGGGGCTTGAACTTAGTCTGGGTACTGTCCCTTAACATTTTTTATTCAAGGCTAGTGCTCCACTTGAAGCTTTTTGGTAGTTAATTGGAGATAAGAGACTTTTGCCTGGGCTAGCTTTGAGCCTCAATCCTCAGATCTCAGCCTCCTGAGTAGGAGTGAGGAATGAAGCACCGGTGCCCAGCTTGGTGGCTTTGTTTTAGAACAGCGATCCATCCTTCTATTTGGTCAACTTTTATTTGGTTAATGAATCAACATGAAGTTTATTGAGTCTTGCATTGGAGGCTTACCACATTTTGCAAGTAGCCCTGCAGGTGTACAATTTTCTTTTAGAAATGTGTTTGTACATTATTACAATTGATTGTAGTCTTTGCGAGAAAGAGATGGCCTGTAACTGAAGAGGACAGAAAAGGAGGGAGGGTAGGAGGAAGGAAAAATGACCAAACCAGATTGACCTGGGTGTTTGCCATTCCTTGTCTCATTACAATTATCTTAAAGCAGGTTATGTTTGCTCCATCGTTACAGTTGAGAAACCTGGGGCCCACAGGGGTTGCAGAATTGCCAAGCCCAGGAAATGATAGAACTCTGATTGTTTATGACTTAAGATGGTTTTATTGGCCCAAGGGCAATTGTTCTCCACCATGAATTTTTATTTCAAGGTGCCACTAAAGTCAAGGCCTAAAAGTTCTTTATGGTATCTTACTTGACCCACGAGGCCAGAAGTCAGCTTTTTTAAAAAATTACTTTATTGTTGTTTTAGAGGTGATATACAGTGGAGTTCCCTTTACATATGTCAGGTAATATGTACATTTCTTTCCTTTGGCATGCTATTGTCTGTTCCCTCATTCTCTCCCTCCCATCTCCATCCATGAGTTGCTTGGTTCACTTTCACCAATGTCCAGTGCTGCACATTTTCACCATTTTCCACTGATTCTGTGCCCTCCCCCACCTTCCCCACATGTGCACATGTATACACCGTATAGGAGGTAAAGCACACAGAGTCATCAGAAAACAGTAAGACAGATTAAGAAAAGGTCCTTTGTTTGCTTATCTTTGGAGTTCATTTCAGTATGTTATATATATATATATATATATATATATATATATACATATATATATATGAAGAGATGCTTGGGTATTACAACTTGGTGATTTTCTCCTAAGACTGTCCTCTTTGGTCCCACTGTATATGGATGTCTAGAATCCTGTATACTTTGTCATATCTCATTGCTTTCTAAATATAACTTCTGCATATCAGGGAGAACATGCACCATTTGTCTCTCTGATCTTGGCTTACCTTGCTCAACATGATTTGTTCTAATTCCATCCATTTCCCTGCGAATGCCATTATTTTATTCTTTCTAATGGCTGTGCCAAATTCCATTGTGTAGAGGTACCACATTTTTTTGATCCAATAATTTGTAGTGGGGCATCTGGGTTGTTTCTGTATCTTAGCTATTGTGAACAGTATGACAGTAGGCATAGAGGTGCAGGTGTCCTTGTCATATTCTGGCTCATGATGCTCAGGGTAGATGCCCAGGAGTGGTATGGCTGGGTCATAGGGAATGTCTATGTTTAGTTTTTTGAGGAACCTCCAGACTGCTTTCCAGAATGGTTGTACTAGTTTGCATTCCCACCAGCAGTGCAGTAGAGTTTCCTCATCCCCTCCAGCACTTGTTGTCTGAATTCATAATATTGGACAATCTAACTGGGGTAAGATGGTATCTCAAGTTTGTTTTGATTTGCATTTCCTTTATGACCAGGGATGATGAGCATTGCCTCATATGTTTCTTTGCTATTGCAGAAGTCAGTTATTTAAACAAAGATTGTTTTGTCCCCTCCCTTTTGTATTCATTATCTATAGCAACCTAGCAATTTACCCCAAACTTAATGGCTTAAAATAGCATGCATTTATTATAGCAATCTTTGGGGACCAAGAGACCAGTTATGTCAGAACTAGGTCCTCTATTTGAGGTGGGCAATTCTCATTGGGAATTGTCTCCTTCTAAGTTTACTTAAGTTGTTGACCTTGACCGAATTGCCTTCTTTCCTTCTTTCTTATGTGGGTACTGGAGCTTGGACTCAGTACCTGCACCAGAAAGGTTTTTTTTTTCTGGTCCTATGGCTTAAACTCAGGACTGGACATGTCCCTGAGCCTCTTTGTGCTTAAGGCTAGTGCTCTACCATTTGAGCCACAGCCCCACTTCCAGCTTTTTTTTTTTTTTTTTTTGGCCAGTCCTGGGCCTTGGACTCAGGGCCTGAGCACTGTCCCTGGCTTCTTTTTGCTCAAGGCTAGCACTCTGCCACTTGAGCCACAGCGCCGCTTCTGGCCGTTTTCTGTATATGTGGTGCTGGGGAATCGAACCTAGGGCCTCGTGTATCCGAGGCAGGCACTCTTGCCACTAGGCTATATCCCCAGCCCACTTCCAGCTTTTTCTGAGTAGTTTATTGGAGATAAGCGTCTCATGGATTTTTCTGCTCAGGCTAGCTTCCATCGGTGATCCTCAGATATCAGCCTTCTGAGTAGCTAGGGTTACAGGTATGAGCCACTGGCACCTGGCTTGAACTCAGGGTCTTGTGCTCCTACTTGACTTGCTTAACTTATGGCTGGCACTCAACCACTTGAGCCATGTCTCCAATTTGGCTTTTTGCCGGTTAATTAAAGATGTAGTTGAGCAGACATTTTTGCCTGAGATGGCTTCAAATCTTGATCTTCCAGATCTCAGCCTCCTGGGTAGGTAAGATTACAGGCATAAGCCACCAATAACCACCCCCTTTAAAAATTATGATAAAGTATTTATTGGATATTTTATTTTGGACATGGCATGAGCTCTGTGACTCAGGACCCAGTGTACAATACTGAAAGGATGTGATTTTTTTCTTGCCTTATCATCTCACTTCATTTGTGTCACATTTTTTAAATTTATTTTTTATTTTTTTTATTTTTTGGCCAGTCCTGGGCCTTGGACTCAGGGCCTGAGCACTGTCCCTGGCTTCTTCTTGCTCAAGGCTAGCACTCTGCCACTTGAGCCACAGCGCCACTTCTGGCCATTTTCTGTATATGTAGTGCTGGAGAATCGAACTCAGGGCCTCATGTATACAAGGCAAGCACTCTTGCCACTAGGCCATATCCCCAGCCCTTGTGTCACATTTTTATTACTAATTAGTTACATAGAGTTCATTTTGACATGTACCTTAATCAAAATTAACCCCTCAATCACTCTCCTTCACCTCTCTTTCACAAACCAATCTCTACAAGCTTCACTGTTCCATTTTCACAAAAATACACATAATATTTTGACCAGACTCATGTTCCTTTACCCCTGCCATTTGCCCACCTGCCTTTCACTAGTGACTCCCTCAACCAAGATCTGTTTTGTGCTCCTGTCCTCCAGATTTTAAGTGCATATTAATTGTTCAAAAGATGTTCAATATTAAATGTGTTCTTATATACTAGACCAACAGGATAAACATATTTGTAAGCACATACAGAATCATATATACATTGATGGAATATGTTTGCAATTGTGAGATTTTTTTTTGGCCAGTCCTGGGACTTGCACTCAGGGTCTGAGCACTGTCCTTAAGCTTTTTTGCTCAAAGCTGGTATTCTACCACTTGAGCCACAGCTCTACTTCCACCTTTTTGATGATTAATTGGAAATAAAGAGTCCCACAGACTTTCCTGCCTGGACTGGCTTTGAACTGTCATCCTCAGGTCTCTGCCTCCTGAGTAGATAGGATTATAGGCATAAGCCACTGGTGTCTGGATGGTTTCTGACCTTTTGGTGGTTAATTGGAGATAATAGTCTCTTGGACTTTTCTACTCAGGCTGGCTTTGAACTGTAATCCTCAGCTCTCAGCCTCCTGAGTAGCTAGGATGACAGGCATGATCCACTAGCACCTGAACTTCCAGAATTTATTTCTTGACGGATAGCCTTGGCTTCTTTCTGGTTGTCAGCTAGAGGCTGTTTCCATCTCTTAAATGGTCCCTGCAGTTTCTAGAGGCTGTCTGTATTTTCTTGTTGCTGGGTTTATCCATAAGCCATATTTTCACTGCAGTAGAAAACATATTGCATATAATATATGGTCTTAACTATTTATTTTGCTTAAGACAGGGTCTTGCTTTTAGCCCAGGCTAGCCTTGCCTTGATTCTTCTGCCTCAGTCTCCCCTAGTGCTGTGATTATAGATGTGTACCACCAGGCACAGCCTTATCTCAACTATTTTTTTAAATGTACAATATAATAATGTCTGTATGTACATTGTGCAGCAGCTCTGGAACTTTTTCACCTTGCAAAACTGAAGCTGTGTACCCAGGTACAATAACTCCTCAGTTTCCTCTCCCTTTCGGCCCTGGTAGCCACATTCTTGCTGTTGCTGAGTTTGAACTCTTAATACTTCATGTGAGTTGAACCATGAGGAATTTATGTGTTTTGTTTTGGAGAGTGCTTATTTCACTTAGCCTAGTGTCCTCAAAGTTCATCCATAGTGTCATACAGGAAAAGATATCCTTCCTTTTTAAGATCGAATACTATTCCATTGTGTATGTATGCCATGACTTCTTTATCTGTTCATCTTTTGATGGACATTTAAGTTGTTTCAATCTCTTGGCTAATGTAAATAATGCTGCTCATGCTTGTGAAAGCATCTCTTTAAGATCCTGTTTTCCATTCTTTTTGAAATGTTCCAAGAGGTGGGATTGTGTATCAAGTAGCAGTTCACATTTTTATTGTGTTTTGCAGATTCTGCATGCTGTTTTCCACAATGGCTCTACCATTTTACTTCCATTGTACACCGGTTACAATTGGGCTACATTCTCACTAGCCCTTACCATTTTGTTTTACTTTTTGATAGTGACTATACACATTGATGATGCATAAGCATTTTCTTGTATTCTATTTTCACTGATTGTTTCCCTTGATAAGCAGAAGTTTTTAAGTTTGATATAGTGTCGCTTTAAAAAAATTTTCTGCCATGATAATCCTATGTAACATATCATAATCATGAGGGCTGCTATTGGTCATAGTCTATTGGTTAGAAGGAAGTTACAGGTTCCACCCACATCCAGGAGGGAGGGTAAAAAATCATGAGCATTGGAAGGTAGTCTCATAAAGGCTACTGTAGAATCCATTTACTGATTTTTTAAAATTACTTTTGGTGGTACTAAGGTTTGAACTCAGGGCCTCACACTTGTTTGGCAGACACTGTATCACTTGAACTACTCTTTAGCCTGATCTGTGTGTGTGTGTGTGTGTGTGTGTGTGTGTGTGTGAGAGAGAGAGAGAGAGAGAGAGAGAGAGAGAGAGAGAGAGAGAGAGAGAGAGAGAGAGAGAGAGAGAGAGAGAGAGATTGTGTGTATATGCATACATCCAGGCTGTTACTGGAGCTTGAACTAGGGGCCTTTTGCTCTCACTTGGTTTTTTCTTTTTGCCAGTCCTGGGGCTTAGGATTCAGGGCCTGAGCACTGTCCCTGGCTTCTTTTTGCTGAAGGTTACAACTCTACCACTTGAGCCACAGCGCCACTTCTGGCTTTTTCTGTTTATGCAGAACTGAGGAATCAAACCCAGGGCTTCATGCATGCGAGGGAAGCACTCTACTGCTAAGCCACATGCCCAGCCCTCTCACTAGGTTTTCAAGGAGGGGACTCTACCACTTGAGCCATAGCTCTACTCCTGTTTTTTTTTTTTTTTTTTTTTTTTTTTGCTGGTTAGTTGCAGACAAGAATCTCATGGACTTTTTTCCTTGGCTGGCTTGAAACTTCTGCCCTGAAATCTCAGATTCCTGAGTAGCTGGGATTGCATGAGTGAGCCATTAGTGCCGCCTGGCTCTGGTTTTGGTTTTGAGACAGGGTCTTCTTATATAGCTCAGGCTGTCCTTGGTCTCCTGAGTACTGGAATTATTGGTGTGTAGCGCCATATTTGACATCTGCCATCTTTTAAAAAGGCAGTTAAAAGCATTATCCAGCATTTAACAAGTAGTTATCGAGTATTGTATTTGGAGATTACAGAAATAAATGACATGCTGTGGTTTGCATGGTTTGTCCCCTAAAACTCATGCAGGAGTTTAATCCCCCAAATCATATGTCAATGCTATTAAGAAACTGGATTAATAGAGTGTAGAGTACCTGTTGTCTAGGAACATGAAGTCTAGTATTATAAGCCCCAAAGGTTCTGGTTATGGTTTATTGGGATCCAGTCTCCCAGAGAAAAAGGACAGGTACGATCAGAACTAAAGCTAGATACACAGTGTTTAACCTATTCAGTGTGACCTACTTTTGATGCAGTGTACTACAGGAAGACTTGTCACTGATCCACCAGTTCAGGGATCAAGGCTCTAATTCCCATAAATACTTAGGAGATCTGAAAAGTGCAATCAACCACCTCAGGCTTCCTGAACTTTGAATCTGGGAATGGAGGTTACTCAATAGGAAGATCATAGAAAATAATTACCCATTAGTGCTCCAAGTATAAGACACCCCCACTTTTCCCTATGGCCTCTGGGTACCTGCAATAGATTTTAAAGTTCAGAATCCAGCTTGCCAATCTTTTTACTACGTGCTAAGTGGTAATTATGGGTTAACAGAGAATCCAAGAAAACAGAGAATACTTCAAAGATAGAAATGCAAGAGAATAAACGCCCCCCAAAGTGGTCCCTGTTTGGCCTAAAGAACCAGGAATGGTCCTCTTTTCTGCCCTACTATGAGTGCTGAAGACATCAGGCTATTGCCTGAGAACTCACCCTTTTGGTAGAATGATGGAGAGAGATAAGTGCAGGAAGATGAAAGGGAGACCCAAGACCCTGATATTGAGAGCACTGCAATATGTCATAAGATTACTCTCAAAGATGAATCATGGGGGATGCCATAGAAGAGGGTGAAAGCAGATAAGCAACTAGTATTTTTTCTCTCTCTCTCTCTCTCTCGCTTTCTCTCTCTCTCTTTCTCTCTGTCTGTCTCTCATAATCTATCTGTCTGCCTTCTGCTTGTATTGGGGCTTTGTTCTCTTACCTAGCTTTTTCACTCAAGGCTGATACTCCACCAGACATGTGCGCATGCGTGCCAGCACTAGGACTTGAACTCAGGGCCTTGTGCTCTCGTTTGGCTTTTTCCCTCAAGACTGGTGCTCTACTACTTGATCAACAGCTCCACTTCTTGCTTTTTGCTTGTTAATTGGAAATAAGAATCTCCTGGATTTGTCTGCCTAGGCTGGCTTTGAACATTGCTCCTCAAATCTCAGCCTCCTCCTGAGTAGCTGAGACTATAGGCTGGAGCAACTGGCACCTGGCTTCTTTTATTTTATTTATTTTATTATCTATTTATTTTTGTGGAGCTGGGGACCAAACCCAGCAGCGCACCTGCTAGGCACATGCTCCACCACTAAGCCACCCACCCCGTGGTCCCAGCAAGCTGAACTACTTAGAGCCTATCATGAATGGTTTGTCTTACTTGACATTTTACATGTGATTCAGCTTTTATATTCATGTATTGTCACTTATTTTATTCTGTATGTCCAACTTTCACATTCTATTAAATTAGAAGGCATAAGAGCAAACTCTCAACATGGCTATTGTTAGCTGTCTCAGACCAGAAAAGAATGTTAATTTTTTTTGTGGGGGGGGCCAGACAGGCAATATAATTTTTCAAGTTTGTAAGTTTATTAAGTGGTTTTAACATTGGGGTTTTTGTTGTTGCTGTTTGATTTTTACTATGAAGAGACAGTTTGGGGACAGCTCCGGTGCTCTTAAGCAGCATTTGCAGTGTCCTATCTTTGACAGTACTGCAGTTGGGGTAGGCCAATGTCCTGAAAGTTGAATTTCTGCTTCCCCAAAGAGGATGTGTTTGTAATGCACTATGAACATGAGGGGGCTGCAAGTACTGAGGCAGCTTAACGTTGTTCAAATGAACATACTTAGAAAAGCATGGTAACACAGTCTGTGTGGTCACTACATTGGTAGTGTGGCACCCAGGTCCCTTGCCTTCTGTGAACGATATGGTGTGTAGGGTGAAGACAAGTGCAAGAATACAAACAACTCCTTAAAATGATTTCATTTACTGTTAACATACTTTTTTTTTTTTTTTTTTGGCCAGTCCTGGGCCTTGGACTCAGGGCCTGACCACTGTCCCTGGCTTCTTTTTGCTCAAGGCTAGCACTCTGCCACTTGAGCCACAGCGCCACTTCTGGCCGTTTTCTGTATATGTGGTTCTGGGGAATCGAACCCAGGGCCTCATGTATAGGAGGCAAGCTCTCTCGCCACTAGGCCATATCCCCAGCCCCCTGTTAACATACTTTTAAAATAAATTTTTTGGGGAACTACATTATCACAAAATTATAGGAAAGTTTTTACAAGTATATACATAAAGTACCAGAAAACAGACTTTAAATTCACAAGATTATATACATATATATTCCCACATTCTGAAAAATAACATTCTCAGAAATATCTACCGAAAATATACTTAGTTATTACCGAAGATAATTTTTGAAATGTAAAAATTAGATTTAAGTAGTATATTTTAAATGACAGAACTATATAATTACAGAGCCCTCAGATGGGTAAATACAGAATTCAATGAAACTTGGCTTACTGTATTAATTGTGGAGTTTTTTGTGTGTTTGGTTTTTATAATTGTTAAGGCAAGAAGTGTTATGTTTTAAAATTAAATAACAAATGGAAAACTGATTTCAAAGACTCAATGTATATATAGTGCTTTTCAGAATTAAAGCTTTATGAGGTGGTCAGTAAAGGGTGAAGTAATAGAAAAAGAATAATAAAGACTCAGATATTTTCAGGACCAAATTACTAACACTGTAAAAATTTAAAAAGTTCATTGATTGGCTTAGTCATATGCCCAAAGGATAGATAATAAAATAACATCTGTAAAAGTTCAAAAAAAAAAAAAAGATCTTGTGCCTGGTAGGCAAATACTATACCACTTGAGTATGCTCTTTTCTTTATCCCTTAAAAAAAATTTTTTTTGAGATAGGGTCTTATTCTTTTACTTGGATTGGTTTGAACTATGATCCTCCTATCTACATCTCCTGAATAACTGGGATTACAGGCACGTACCACCACACCTGGTAGAATTTTGATTCTTCAGTCACTCCTTTTAGCTATATATAGTGATATTGAAGAAACTGAAAATAACTACATTTATCAGAGCATTTCAAACTCCGACATTTTTCCTAGGCTTCTAAAAGCAAAATTATGAATGGCCACTAATGGAAGATTGCTTTGTTTATTCATTCATTGTTGTCTAGTATTTCAGTTTTATGCAGTCTTATCTTCATCCTATTTTAAAATTCAAGTATTTTCCTATAATGGTGTATTAGTTTAACACAAAAACAGTTAAATTAAAATCATCTTAAAAGATTAATTTAGGGCTTGGAATATGGCAAGAGTGCTTGCCTCATATACATGAAGCTCTGGGTTCAATTCCTCAGTACCACATATATAGAAAAGGCCAGAAAGCCAGGGACAGTGCTCAGGCCCTGAGTCCAAACCCTAATTTAATGCCCAGTGCCGGTGGCTTATGCCTGTAATCCTACCTACTGAGTAGGCTAAAATCTGAGGGTCATGGTTCAAAGCCAGCCCAGGTAGGGAAGTCATAAGACTTTCAATTAACCACCAAAATGTGGAAGTAGGACTGTGGGTAAAATGGTAGTGTGCTAACCTTAATCACAAAAGCTCAGGGACAGTGCCTAGGCCCTGAGTTTTAGCTCCAAGACTAACACACACACACACACACACACACACACACACACACGAGTAATTTGTAAATCAAGCTTCTTTTTTAAAGCCAGGCATGGCAGCTCATGCCTGTAATCCTAGTTACTCAGGAGGCTGTGATCTTAGATTTGCAGTTCTCAAAGCCAGCCTGGGAGACAAATTCATAAGATTCTTTTCCCCCCCATTCCTGGAGCTTGAACTTAGGGCCTGGGCACTGTCTTTGAGCCTCTCTGTGCTCAAGGCTAGCACTCTACCACTTGAGCCACAGTGCCACTTCCAGCTTTTTTTCTGTTTATGAAGTACTGAAGAATCAAGCCCAGGGCTTCATGCATGCTAGACAAGCACTCTACCACAAAGCCACATTCCCAGCCCTCAATGAGATTCTTATATCCAATCAAGCAGCAAAAACCTGGAAGTGGAGTTTTGGCTCAAGTAGTAAGGCAGTATCCTTCAGCAAAAAAGACAAGGGAGAGTGTGAGTCCATGTTTTCAAGCTCCAATAAAATGAATTACTGGAAAGATATAAATGTTTGTGTTAAAGAAAGCAAGTCACTAATTTGAGATTAATTCTTATGGAAGAATAGCAGCAGCAGCATGTGTGTCATTATAGCACGTAAGTGCTAAACAGAGAAAGGTTATGAAAGTAAATGCATCTAACTAAAGTTTGATACAATCTATATTTCCTTGTTTATAATAAAATGCCAAACTTTAATTTTATTATAAACCTAAGGAAATGTAGATTGTATTTTTTTGATTTTTTAAAATTAAATTTATTTACTAATTGAACACAATTTTTTTTGACAAGGTGTTGTGCAAAAAGGGTACAGTTACATAGTAGGGCAGTGTGTACATTTCTTGTGATTAGATTGTATTTTTGATATCTTGTGCATTAGTGTATTATTACAGATATTAAGACTTTCATGAATTTTGTTTTACTTATTTCCCTAATAAGCTCAATTTATTGTACTGGTTCCATATTTCTGCAGAGCTGCCTCAATTCTAAGGGACCTAGATTCTCTCTGCCTATCAAGGTTTTTGTTTGTTGTTCTTTCTTTCTTTCTTTCTTTCTTTTTTTTTCTCAAGGCTAGCACTCTACCACTTGATCCACAGCACTACTTCTGGCTTTTTTTATACATATGGTACTGAGGAATCGAACCCAGGGCTTCATATATACGAGGCAAGCACTCTACCACTAGGCCATATTCCCAGCCCCACAAAACTCTTTCTAATGACACTTTTTTTGTTTTGGTTGTTCTGGGATTGAACCAGGCTCATGCATACTATGGTTAATCTTTTTTTTTTTTTTTTGCCAGTCCTGGGGCTTGGACTCAGGGCCTGAGCACTGTCCCTGGCTTCCTTTTGCTCAAGGCTAGCACTCTGCCACTTGAGCCACAGCGCCACTTCTGGCCATTTTCTGTATATGTGGTGCTGGGGAATTGAACCCAGGGCCTCATGTATACGAGGCAAGCACTCTTGCCACTAGGCCATATCCCCAGCCCCACTATGGTTAATCTTGACTGTCAACTTCATTGAATTGAGAGATGCCTAAGAGATTAGTAAAGCAAACTTCTGGGTGTGTCTGTAATGGTGTTTCCAGAACTGAGCTGTTGAATGGTTCATTCCATTAATGGATTCCCCTCAAAATTTGAATAGACTATTGTAGGGTGGTGAAAGTGTGGAAGGTGGGACCTGGTTGAGCAAAACAGAACCCTGTGAGGGTTTCCTTTGCAGCTATGTCTTTCTCTGATCATTTCTAATGCTTTTACAGCTCTGCTTCCTGCTTTCCATGAGTTACACATCTCTGCTCCATCGCACCCTCCCTACCATGATGGACTGATATCTCTAAAACTGTAAGTAAATAAGATCTTTCCTCCTTTGAAGTTGTTCTGTCACAGCAACTAAAAAGCCTAGCTAGTACATGTGCTAAGCTTGTGCTCTGCTACTTTGTTACACCTGTAGCCCAAAGCTTTGTTTTTGTTTTGTGTCAGGACTGGGACTTTTGTGTCAGTAGTGGGACCTTTCTCTCTCACTTGGCTTCTTTGCTCATGGCTAGTGCTCTACTACTTGAGCCATATCTCCACTTCCAGCTTTTTGTTGGTTAGTTGGAGATAAGAGTGTCTCAGAATTGTCTTCCTGGGATGGCTTGGAACCTTTCTCTTCAGATCTTAGCCTTCTGAGTAGCTATGATTACAGGTGTGAGCCACTAGCATCAGGCTGTTTTTGTTTTTAATCTGGGAAGTAAAATCTTCCCAGGAATGCTACCAAAGTCTTCTCAGAATTGCATATTCTTCCATAAAGTTTCTGGTTATAATTAGGTTTCTTATGTCCTCCAAGTAGTCCTGCATCATGTTTTGAATCAAGAAATTGATGTGTACCCGGCGCTGGTGGCTCATTCCTGTAATTCTAGCTCCTCAGGAGGCTGAGATCTGAGGATCATGGTTCAAAGCCAGCCCAGAGAGGAAAGTCCCCATCATGAGACTCTTATCTCTGATTAACCACCTGAAAAGTGGTGCTGTGGCTCATAGTGGTAGACTGCTAGCCTTGAGCAAAAAGAGCAAAAAAGAGCTCAAGGACAGTGTGGGGGGGCAGGAGGGGGCATGCCTGTCGCCTAACTTGCTTTCATGAACCCTCCAACCCTCCCACATCAGCGATTTTCCTGCTGATGTAGCAAACTGTGGTGCCAGCGTCTGCATTCCCAGACTGCTGGCCAGAAAAAGAGGGGTTACTTTGAAGATTGTCACCTTTCTGCCAATTGTGATTCTTACAGAAGCCATCATCCGTACATGTCTTGTCAACGAAACTGGTGATAAGCCCTTCTAGTACAAAAACGAAAAAGACCTACCTAGACTTGCAGCCATCTAGCCCCTTCCAGTCCTCTTAGTTTCTGAATCATCCCTCTTATAACTCAAGGGTAGAAGATCAAGATCTTTTTATTTCTCATGCTCAATCAATCTTGGTTTCGTTGTTCAGGGGAGAGAGGTCAAGTTCTTATCTCTTTCACACATTCTCCCCCCCATTTTTCTGTCACTAGAGCTTTGTAATGTGGTAGTAGTGAGGGAGTATACACTGCGCCCACCTCATCAGGTATGCTGGTCTAGTAGGCGTAGGGGATATGTTAGTGAAAGAGGGAGGAGAGGGGAGGACTTCTTTTCAGGGTAGATGACAGGAGAGTCCTGAATTTGGTTAGGTTAGGATTTCCCCTTCTTGGTAGAAAGCTGTTTCTCAAGGTATAACCAACTTTGTATTACAAAAGGGGAGCTAGGCAAGGAGGGAGGGCCTAAGGCTGAGGGAGAAAAATGCTTTCCTCTCGTGCTATGGTAATTCCCCTGCTAAACATGCCCTCCCATGAACACAAAGCTCAGACTAGAAACTGAAGGACATCCCTACCTTGAAAGAAGTCCTCAATTGCATAGTCCTCATAGTCCTGCATAGTCCTTTATAACACATAGCACAGTAGTATTTTTATATTTAAATGTGAAAACAAAACATGTTATATTATGGGTGGGGGGACATGTGTGGTTTTTTTTCTGAAGGAGTAAAATCATCCTGGTTACTGGGTGCCAATTGGAGACAAATAGGTTTTAAAATGAGGAAAAAGTCCTAGGTTAGAAAAATTAAAATGAACTCATAGGGTTTGGATTTGACTGTTTCTAAGACATTCAAGCATATCATAACCACGAATCAATCTATGGTCATATGTCCATGTATTACTTTCATAATTTACCATAGTTAAAATGCAGAAACAAGCCAAATAAAAATTGGCGGAAGGCCTACAAAATACTGAGTATGTACCTGTGAGGGGAACTTCAGGATTACAGTTTAAGGCCTCATGATCTTTTAGGTTTCTAGAAAATTTTCTCATTTCCCAGTTTGGTTCTGCTGGACTCACACACACACACACACATACACACACACGTGCACACACACTGCTACAGTGATGGCTGTTACAGATCACTTGGGTCAGGAGTTTACTCCCTCAGCACGCAGTTTTCGGAAGCAAGTTCGGGGTGTAAGACTGTTCCTGCAGGAGGAAGGAGGTGACTAACTGCCTGCTAGCCATTGCTTACTGGCCATATTGACATTTAGGAACATCATCTTCAGAGACATTAAGTAACATTCCTAAAAGTCAATAATGTACTGTGGAAATATATGATCTCCTCAAGCTTTGTGATTTGGGGGGTGGTGGTGGTATGCACGCACAAAAAATGGGGCTTGAATGCAGAGTCTCATGCTCTTGCTTAGCTTCTCCACTCAAGGCTGGTGCTCTTCTACTTGAGACACACATCTACTTCTAGATTTTTTTCCTAGTTCATTGGAGATGAGATTCTTCTGAATTTGTCTGCCTGGACTGGCTTCCAACCAGGCTCCTCAGGGCTCAGTCTCCTGAGTAGCTAGGATTGCAGGCTTGAGCCACTGGTGCCTGGAAGTTTTTTGTGAAGATTAAATAAGATAATTGAGCAGTAAGTGCTCAATAAATAATGCTGCCTGTACGTTCTCTTTTCTCATTTTGTTCAGCATACCATTATTATGAATTTTCAACACAGTATGCACTGAGCTAAGCATCAAATGTGTAAGGGCTATCACCACTGCTATTTAAGCATTTGATCAATCCATATCATTGTGTAATTACAGACACAGTGCCAGGAATGGAAACCACAGGCTAAATAAAACCAAATCTCCAGTCTCTGGATACACATTTGGGTTCTATCAATAGAATTCTCACCAGCCATATTAACTTATTGGACTTCTTCAGTGATATCTTATCTTTGAGCTGGGACTACCTGTCTGGTATGTACAAAACCAAGGCATCATAAAACAAAGAAGAAGAAAAATCTAGATGTGCCGTCATATGCCTGTAATCCCAGCACTCAGGAGGTAGAGGCAGGAGAATCATCAGTTCAAAGCCATCCTGGAATATATAGTGAGACCTTGTCTTAAAAAACCACTACTATGGCCTAGTAGTAGAGTGCTTGCCTCGTATACATGAAGCCCTGGGTTTGATTCCTCAGCACGACATATATAGAAAAAGTCAGAAGTGGTGCTGTGGTTCAAGTGGTAGAGTGCTATCCTTGAGTAAAAAGAAGTCAGGGACAGTGCTCAGGTCCTGAGTTCAAGCCTTAGGACTGGAAAAAAAGAAAACACAAAACAAAACAACAAAATAAGGACTGGGGATGTAGCTTTGAGATGGAGCCCTTGCCTTGATTGTGCGAGGCCGTGTTTGATCTTCAGCACACACACACACACACACACACACACACACACACACACACACACACACCAAAAACAAAACAAAACAGTTCAGTGATAGAGATCAGTCAGCTGCCTTCCTACACTGTACCAGGTGCTAGCTGACTAAAAGGCATAAGGTTGTTATCAAATCTAAGAAGCTTATGCTCTCTGTTAAGTAGATTGGAGATAAGCTGCTTTTGAAGATGCAATTTTTCTTTTGCTTCTTTTAATGAAGAACCTAGTGTACTTCTGCTTGAGGACAAATTTCTGCTGAATTACTAGAGTGAAATCTTCTATAACAATAGGAAAAAATACATAGATCTAACACAGACCAAACTGTCCATTCCAGGCTTCCCTGCAGACACCAGAAAAAGTGAGATTTGTCTTTCCCCACTGCACAGGGAAACCCAGCCCTTCGGACTTCTTCCTCTCCATGGCCTTCAGCAGGATGCCAGTTGTCTAGTTCTTTCTGAATGAGACTGGCTAAGACAGTAGAAAAGGGGTAAGGATTTCCTTAGGCTTTAATCCTGCAAGTGAGTAGAAGAGAGAAGGGAAGAAAGGAGCCTTTATGGTCCTTTCTCTGAGAGAACTAGCTGCAAAAGCCTAGACCTTCTCTACTGCCAACACTCATGTTCTCTCATGCATTATAATGCTACTGGGGATTCCTGTCCTTTTTCTCTACTAAAAGCCCTCTTCTGTTAAAGAAGCTTTAGGAGGAAGCACCAGAGTCCAAGAGTAGGAAAAGACAGCCCCTATAGCAATAAGAAAAAAGCAACTTCTCATTCTCTTCAAGGGTCCATGAATTCAGTTCGGGATACTGTGGAGGGTAACCTTTGAGGTCAACACATCACATGATATTTTTTTTTCATACAATGAATTTTCCTTTTTCTTTTCTGTCATGGTGATGGACCTTTTTGTTTTTTGTTTTTTATTTTGTTTTGTCTTCACTGTGTGTGTGTGTGTGTGTGTGTGTGTGTGTGTGTGTGTGTGTGTGTGTGTGTATACCTACTGGGGCTTGAACTCAAGGCCTGGGCACTTTCCCTTAGCTTTTTTGCTCAAGGTAGATCCTTTACTGTTTGAGTCACAGCTCTACTTCTGGGTTTTGGTAATTAATTGGAGATGAGAGTGTTGCAGACATTGCTGCCAAGGCTGGCTTCTTGTAAGTAGCTAGGATTGGTTACTGGGTATGAGTCACCAATGCCTGGCAACCATTTATTGGATAGGCTGTGAATACGATTTATATAACTTTTATAATATTGTTTATATAATTTACATAATATGATTTATATAATCTTTTTTATTTTATATTATACTTTTATCAAAGCTCTTTAAACTCAGGACAGCTGTATTTGAAGGCAGGATAGGACCAAATCTTTGAAGGTGAAAACATTGTTTATTATGCCTTGCCTTCCACTCAGTAGCTACTTTCCACTATCTAATCCACTAACTATATTTCCTGAGAGAGGATCTCAGGTGATTAGCAGCTCTATTCTCCTGCCTCAGCCTCCTGAGGACTGGGGTCAGAGGTGTGCAATACCATATCAACCACGGCTTTTATATTCTGGAGCTCACAAGAGTCTCTTGGCTAAGTGAAAGTTTTCCAGAGAACTCGTGTGAAGGTGTTTCTGAAAAGTGGGTGAGAGAAGAGGGCTTAAGCAGGAAGCATCTCCTTATGGATGGGGACAGAATTCAAAGAGAAAAGTTGAGGATTAGAGACAGAGTTGAGGTTAGGGATGTAGCTCAGGGATAGAGCACTTAACTAGCATAGAAGAGGCCTTGACATTGATTCCCACCATCACAAAAAGACAAGTTGACTGAATTTCTCTAACAGCAGGCATAGGCTCATCAGCCTGGGAAAATAAACCCAAGGCCTTCAGGACAAAGTTGTGGGAGTCATTAGTGGTAGGAAAAAAAATAGTATTATCTAGTTGAATACTCCTATGTTGATATATAAAGTTTAGCAGAAATAATCCAAAGCCTTGGGCTGGGATTATGGCCTAGTGGCAAGAGTGCTTGCCTCCTACACATGAAGCTCTCAGTTCGATTCCCCAGCACCACATATATGGAAAACGGCCAGAAGGGGTGCTGTGGCTCAGGTGGCAGAGTGCTGGCCTTGAGCGGGAAGAGGCCAGGGACAGTGCTCAGGCCCTGAGTCCAAGACCCAGGACTGGCCAAAAAAAAAAAAAAAAGAAAAAAAAATAATAATCCAAAGCCTTACTTTAGCTTTAACACACAGTTTGTGATTTACTGTTGAGCTAAAAGTCTTAAATAACTCCATTTCCTTTCCTTTCATCTCCAATATGGCATATTAGAACTGGCTGGAGCTATAGTGACAGCTGCAAGTTATACTTGCACATGAATATTAATAGTAGCATTATTCACAATAGTCCCAAAGTGGAAACCACCCAAGTGCCTATCAGCTGATGGATAAACCAAATGTGGTACATCCATACCATGGGATGTTGTTCCACTGTACAAAGGAATGAGTTAGTGACACACACCATAATGTAGATGGCCACTGAAAGCATTGTCTTAAATGAAACACACCAGCCATGAAAGATCACATATTGAATAATCCATTTATACAAATTATCCAAAATAGACCAACCCATAGATACAGAAAGAGTAGTGGCTAGAAGGAGGGAGAATAGGAGATGACAGTTACTATGAGATTTTTTTTGAGGGTAATAAGAATGTCCTAGAATTAGATCACAGTGATGGTTCTAAGTGTAAAAGAAAAGCACAGAGGGTTACCTCATCCAGGAAGGGGTAGTCCAGTTCGATGTGGGCCAGGAGTAGGTGAGACAGGCTATCTGTAGGAAATGATTTGAAGAAGGGGTAGATGTTTGCCAGGAGGAGGAGGAGGAGGGGGAGGGGGAGGGGGAGGGGGAGGGGGAGGGGAGGGGAGGGGGAGGGGGAGGGGAGGGGGAGGGGGAGGGGAGGGGGAGGGGGAGGGGGAGGAGGAGGAGGAGGAGGAGGAGGAGGAGGAGGAGGAGGAGGAGGAGGAGGAGGAGGAGGAGGAGCTGAGGGGAGGGTGGGACAGAGCCTGATTAGTAGGGTGCAGTGGCCCACACCAAATGTTCTGATCTTTATCCAAAGAACATTTGGAAGCCTTTGAAGTACTCAGATGTAGGTGGGGGAGACAGAGGATTATATTTTGCTTCATTTTATTTGTTTCTCTCTATTTTTTTTATGTGCTGTGAATTCAGGGCCTCACTCTAGCTAGGTATGGATTCTTACCATGTGAGCCATACCCCAACTCTTGTAGCTTTATTTTATTTTTCAGATAGGGTTTGATGGGGACAAGACTCTCCTAAAGAACTACCTGAGAGATAGAGTGCTTCAGGTAGAAAAAAAAGTTACAGGGAGGAAGTAACGAGTTGGATAAGAAATGTACCCACTGCCTTATGTATGGATGGACTTCACTTTGACAATAAAGAAAAAAAAAGTTACAACATAAGGGCATGTCAGGTTCACTGAACCTGTGGCAGGGAGGGGAAGAGGAAGAAGGAGGAGAGAGAGAGCGAGAGAGCGCCAGAGAGCGCCAGAGAGAGAGAGAGAGAGAGAGAGAGAGAGAGAGAGAGAGAGAGAGAGAGAGTGTCCTGGGGCTTTAACTCATGGCTGTGAAGTTTTGCTTAGGCCCCCTACAAGACTGGTGCTCTACCACTTGAGCTGTACCTCCATTTTTAGCCTTTTTACTGATTAATTGGAGATGAGTCTCTTCGAATTATCTGCCTACACTGGCTCCAACTGGGATCCTTAGATCTCAGTCCAGAGTAGCTAGGATTATAGACATAAGTCCTGGTGCAGCTCAGATGGAGTCTCTTGGACTTTTCCCTCCTGCTGGCTTTGAACTGTGATCCTCAACCTCCTGCGTCTCAACTGTGAGTCTTAACCTCCTGAATGTCCTGTTTTTTAGCGTCTTTGCCAGTTCCAAGATTTTGTTTTTTCCTCCTGGGTTGGCTGCCCCAAACCACTTGGTTCTTTGTGCATACCACCAATGTCTTAAGTCATGTCTATTAGAATCAGCACTCAGAGTCAGAGGAGAGAGAGACCAGGATAGAATTATTTCATTTGTCTCTGCCCCAAATCATAAACAAAAATTTGTTGAACTGATAACGGTGAGGAGTTTGACTACATTTCCCTCTTTTTGTATTGTATCTTATTTTTTTTTCTTGCCAGTCCTGGGGCTTGCACTCAGGGCCTGAGCACTGTCCCTGGCTTCTTTTTGCTCACGGCTAGCACTCTGCCACTTGAGCCACAGCACCACTTCTGGCCTTTCCTATATATGTGATGCTGAGGAATCGAACCCAGGGCTTCATGTATATGAGGCAAGCACTCTTGCCACTAGGCCATATTCCCAGCTCCCCTCTTTTTGTATTATATGCTTCTTTCCTAGCCATGCAAATTTCTGTTTTGCATATTGACAGTCCTTGAGAGATAGCAGAAGGCAGGAAAAATGCCTTGTCTGGTGCTTAGAAGTCTTGGACAATAGTTTCACCTTGCCACTGTGGGCTTAGGCAAGTCTTTTAGCTTTTTCATTTGGCCAGTCCTGGGGCTTGAACTCAGGGCCTGGCCACTGTCCCTGAGCTTCTTTTGCTCGAGGCTAGCACTCTACAACTTGAGCCACAGTGCCATTTCTGGCTTTTTCTGTTTATGTGATACTGAAGAATTGAACCCAGGGCTTCACTCATGCTAGTCAAGCACTCTACCACTAAGCTATATTCCCAGCCTATTTTTTTTAACTTTTTAAGACATACTATTGTAAAATCTTTATTTTATATAGAAATGTAATATGATATAAACATATCAGTATAAATATAAATATGAAGAGAAGAGACAACGGGATAGGATAGTTTCCCAGATTGTTTACAGATCTGCGATTGAATGTTGTATCATTGCTGAACTGAGTCAAACAGAGTTATTTCATGTCTTGATGCTCCTTCCTTCCCACCTCTATGTCTAGTCTAATGATGGGGGGCAGTATCCAAAGATGGTGGGCAAATATGAGTCAGATAATCAGGTATCACAACATGAAATTTGAGTAGACTGTATTGAAATGGACTGGAAAATAGTCTCTTGAACCACTGGGAGAAACTGTTTATGGAACAATTTTTTTTTTTTTTTTTGCCAGTCCTGGGGCTTGGACTCAAGGCCTGAGCACTGTCCCTGGCTTCTTTTTGCTCAAGGCTAGCACTCTGCCACTTGAGCCACAGCGCCACTTCTGGCCATTTTCTGTATATGTGGTGCTGGGGAATTGAACCCAGGGCCTCATGTATATGAGGCAGGCACTCTTGCCACTAGGCCATATCCCCGGCCCTATGGAACAATTTTTAATTTAAGATTGTTTATCCAGTAAGTGTTTATTTAGTTGTTCACTTTCTATTCTTTTTCCAAACTGGTTGTTGGTGTGTTATTCTTTTTTTTTTTTTTTTTTTTTTGCCAGTCCTGGGGCCTGGACTCAGGGCCTGAGCACTGTTCCTGGCTTCTTTTTGCTCAAGGCTAGCACTCTGCCACTTGAGCCACAGTGCCACTTATGGCCATTTTCTGTATATGTGGTGCTGGGGAATTGAACCCAGGGCCTCGTGTATACGAGGCAAGCACTCTTGCCACTAGGCCATATCCCCAGCCCCTGGTGTGTTATTCTTGATATGGGCCCCAGCACATGGCTATCATTCATCTGGCAATGCGGATATACATGTGTTTTCAATTACACTTAGGGACATTCAGAGCTCCAGGCTAACGACTTCTAAGACTGATTGCTACATGTGGAAGAACTCTTGCTTGGATGTGATCAGCCTAAATGGACTACATGGCATGTCTTTTGTTTAGAAGGATGGGGCGGGCAACTTGGGCCCGCTTGGGTAACTTGTAGCCTACTTCATTAGTCACAATTCTTCAGAAAAATCGTTTTCTACAGAGAAACATCAACAGTTTTGTTTCTTTAAATCATGATCTGGGGCTCAGGGGTGTGGTTTAAGTGGTGGAGCATATCCTTAGCAAATACAAGGCCCTGAGTTCCAACCCCAGTACCAATATGCACATATGTGTGTTTAAAATCATGATATGCAATACTGAATGATGTGTACATGTGTGTATGTTAGTAACATGTTAATTTAGTTGCTTTTAAGAGAATAGGAGGGCTGGGAATATGGCTTAGTGGTAGAGTGCTTGCTTAGCATGCATGAAGCCCTGGGTTCAACTCCTCAGTACTGAAGAAACAGAAAAAGCCCGAAGTGGCGCTGTGGCTCAAGTGGTGAGTGCTAGCCTTGAGCCAAAAGAAGCCTGGGACAGTGTCCAGGCCCTGAGTGCAAGCCCCAGGACTGGCAAGAGATGGGGGGTGGGAGGGGGTGAGGGGGTGGGGGTCGGACAGGAAATGTGATAAATACATTTCAAAAGGATTTTTTTTGTTGTTGTTTCAGTACTGGGTCTTGAACTCAGGGCCTGGACACTGTCCTTGAGCTTTGTCTGCTTCAGACACACCCTCTACCACTTGAGCCACAGCTCCACTTCTGGCTTTCTGGGTGGTTAATTAGCAATAACACTCTCTCAGACTTTCCTGCTTGATCTGGCTTCAAAACATGATCGTCAGATCTCAGTCTCCTGAGTAGCATGGATTACAGGTTGAGCCACTGGTGCCCAGATCAGGAGGACTTTTGTTTTGTTTTGTTTTGTTTTCTCCGTCCTTGGGCTTGAAGTCAGGGCCTGAGCACTGTCCCTGGCTTCTTTTTCTGCTCAAGACTAGCACTCTACCATGTGAGCTACAGCCCACTTCTGCTTTTTCTATATATGTGGTGCTGAGGAGTCGAACCCAGGGCTTCATGTATACAAGGTAAGCACTTTACCACTAGGCCATATTCCCAGCCCTCAGGAGGACTTTTGAATCCACTTCTAAGATGATTCAGTCACATAATTGCTGGCAGGACACCTCACATTTTTGTGACATCAGCTTCTCTGCAGGGCTGAGTGAACACTCAAGTGACATGGTAACTAGCTTCTCTGAGAGTGAGCAATCCAAGAGCGACGAAAAGGAGGAAGCTGCAATGCCTTTTATGACGGTCTTAGAAACCACCGACCATCATGTCTATCATATTCTGTTTGTTAGAAGTGAGTCACTAAATCCAGTTCATAGGCAGGAAGAGGGAAATTAAGCTCTTCCTTTTGAAAGGAGGAGTATCAAAGAACTTGAGAGCATGTTTAAAAATCACTACAAGGAGACAGCTAGAAACTAGGTGTGAGAATCAGAGGGGCTCTTTGGTAGCTTCCCCAGAGGCCCTTCTCTCCTGCAGTGGGAGAGCAAACTGTACTGGGGAGCAAAGTCAGGAACCTGCAGCGCAAACTCAGGATCTGATTGTTGGGTAACCAAGCTTCAATGATGGTTGCTCAATAGAGACTGGTGTGTAATGCTAAGGTCAGATATCTAGCTGGGAAAACCTGAGACCCTAAATGTGTGATGAGAACATTAGAAGCTTCTGGAATTTTTTTGGGAAGAACTGCTCTGTCCTGGAGCTTGAACTTAGGGCCTGAGTGCTGTTGTCCCTGAGGTTTTGTGCTCAAAGCTAGTGCTTGAGCTATAACTCTACTTCTGGCTTTTTTTTTTTTTTGGCCAGTCCTGGGGCTTGGACTCAGGGCCTGAGCACTGTCCCTGGCTTCTTCCCGCTCAAGGCTAGCACTCTGCCACTTGAGCCACAGCGCCGCTTCTGGCCGTTTTCTGTATATGTGGTGCTGGGGAATCGAACCTAGGGCCTCGTGTATCCGAGGCAGGCACTCTTGCCACTAGGCTATATCCCCAGCCCTACTTCTGGCTTTTTTTGGTGGTTAATTGGAGATGAGATTCTCCTGGACTTTCCTGCCCAGGCTGGCTTTGAACTATGATCCTCAGATCTCAGCCTCCTGAATAGTTAGGATTACAGGCATGAGTTACCAATGCTCCATTGTTGCTCCTGGAGCAAATTTTAACCTTGTAAACCCTCTGATTCTTCATAGCCTACTGAGGTGGTCCACCCTAAAAGATAGCTCCTCTCTCCCATTGGGGATTGAACTCTATCATTGGAGCCATACCCTCAGCCTTCTTGTTTGTATTTTGATTTTAATATAAGGGCCTCACTAACTTTGCCATAGGGTGGCTTTGAAATTGTGATCTTCCTCTTTCTCCCAGTAGCTGAGATTATTTCCTCCCTAAGAGCTAGTCCTTTTCCTGGATGGGAACTCATGGAGGCCTATCCCTTATAAGACACAACCCTTTCCCTTAAAATCTGCCCTACTTCCCCTCTTGACTCTTGAGTTTAATCCCAGTACCACCACTTGGAGGTGCCAGACTACATAAGCGAAAAAGGACCACACAAAGGAGGCTGCAGCCACCAGCACAACCATGCTGGAGCTTTGAGGAGAATGCCTACCTGCCTCTTTCCTTCTCACCAGCCTCATGTGTCCTTGGACTTGTTCCCACAAGCCATTAGAACACAATGCATTATTATGAAGTTGTTGGTGTGGAGAGAAATACTTCACCTGAGGCTATTAGAAAGACATGTCAGAATCTAGTGCTCATGGCACAGGAGGCTGAGATTGGAGGATCGTGGTTTGAAGCCAGCCCAGCAGCCCAGGCAGAAAAGTCTGTGAGATTCTTATCTCAAATTAACCACCAAAAAAGCTGGAAGTGGTGCTGTAACTCAAGGGGTAGGGCACTAGCCTTGAGCAAAACCACTCAGAAACACTTCCCAGGCCCCAACTTCAAGCCTGGGGACTGGCATTTAAAAAAAAAAGAAGAAAGAGAGAAAGAACCTGGCACTAAAATGGCATCCTGCTAAGAATCCTGAGAATACAGAAGATGCAGAGAGAAGTTGCATGAATCGATGAGGCCTGAGGTGTTAGCAGATGCTTACAAATGAGACATTGGTGACATCCATGGCAAAGGATTTAGTGATAGAGGAAGAGGTAGAAGTCTTTTTGGCAGTTTGAGTTTGGTTTCAGATTCTGGAAACCAGATCATATCTTCAAGGAATTATTTTTGGTAGAGGAAACCTGTTTTTGTCCATTTTTTTTTCAGTTGTGGGGCTTGAACTCAGGGCCTGGCGCTTTCCCTGAGCCTCTTTGTGCTCAAGGCTAGCTACTACTTGAGCCACAGCACCGTTTCAAGTTTTTTTTTTATTGCTCAAATTTTATTAATCTCTTGCATTACAGACTATTCCCAAGGTAGCCATTTTTATTATTTCTAATTTCTTCTTAGTTTTTCATTTTTAAAAAATTTATTAATTAAACAAAAATTTTTTGACAAGGTGTTGTGCAAAAAGGGTACAGTTACATAGTAGGGCAGTGTGTACATTTCTTGTGATATCTTACACCCTGTTTTTCTTTCCCTTCCCTAGGTCAGGCAGACATATATACAATACACAATGTACCAAGAACATATACAGTATCCACGTGGCCTACGCCAAAGAAAATTCGCCTAGGGCTTTAAATGTAATGTCGACATTAGACAATATGTCGACAGTAGTCTTATATGAATGTACATACATAGCTTTTGAGCTATTGTATTCCACGGAGAGGTCAATTTTTGACCTTTATATGTTGAGTAGTTGTTTGGTTTTAGTTACATAATGTTGGGTTGCTGACCCAATTCTGTGGGAAAATACCATTTGACAAGCAGTTTTTGGTTTCACAGACCTGGTCTCTACTGTCTCTCTGTCACCCCATCTTAACAGTCATATATCAGGGAGATCATGCCCCTTTGTTTTCTGTGTTCTAGGCTTATCTCACTCAACATTATTTGTTCAAGTTCTGACCATTTCCCTGTGAATAACAATATTTCACCATTCCTAATCGCTATGTAGTATTCCATTGTGTATAGGTACCATATTTTTTGGATCCATTCATCTGTGGAGGGGCATCTGGGTTGTTTCCATATTTTGGCTATTGTGAATTGTGCCGTGATAAACATGGAAGTACAAATGTCTTTTTGATATCTTGGGACCTGTTGTTCAGGATAGATGCCTAGGAGTGGTATGGCTGGGTCATAGGGTAGGTCGATATTGAGCTTTTTGAGAAACCTCCATACTGTTCTCCAAAGTGGTTGTACTAATTTGCACTTCCACCAACAATGGAGGAGGGTTCCTCTTTCCCCGCACCCCCTCCAGCATTTGTTGTTTCCTGAGTTCAGAGTATAGGCCATTCTAACTGGAGTGAGGTGGTATCTCAGGGTTGTTTTTATTTGCATTTCCTTTACTACCAGGGATGTTGAACATTTCCTCATATGTTTCTTTGCCATTTTTATCTCTTCTCTTGTGAAGTCTCTCTTTAGCTCCTTTGCCCATTTCCTAATTGGTTTATTGGGCTTGGAGGCGTTTCGAGTTTTTGAGCGGTTAATTGGGGATAAGAATTTTCTTTTTCAAAATCTTTTTATTATCTTTCTTTCATTGGTCTCCCCAGTTATTGACAGCTATGTACTGGCAAGCCTCTCAGTAAAAATTAATTGGATGTAATGGGAAATAAGGTCATAGGGTGAACTCGTTTTAAAAATGTGGCCTTGAAACTCAGGGTCAGCCAAGATGTGCAACTGTCAAACACTAGGGGGCAGGCCAAGATTAGAAGAGGAACCTCCCCCCCCCCCCACACACACACACATTAGATTAGTGTTTCTTAGCTTTGGTTTACATTGGCACCTAGGTGCACGGATTTAAGTGACAAAATGCAGGTTGCGCCCATGATCAAGTCAGAATCTTCAGATGATGAGACATCACTATTTCGGAAAACTGCTCAGGAGATTTCAACGTGGAGGCACGTGGAGGGCAATAACCACAGAGTGGGTGGGGGTTAAGGATCAGGAGAGTTCAACCGGGTGGAGCCCGGCCTCACCTCTACAGCACGCCGCCGCGGAGGTGTTGCGTGATTCAATTACTCAACAATGGCGCGAAGTGGCTGGTCCTTTGGTTAGCAACGTGACTTACGTAGCTGATTGAGTGGGAAGTTTCACCGACCCCGGCTCCAGCTTTCCGCCAATGAACCGGCAGGGGCTGCTTGGCGCTGCGTGGTAGTCCCGCCCCCTGAGCAGCGTGGCCCCATCCTTCTAAGGGTGAGGCTCCGCCTGCTCACCGCGAGGCCCCGCCCCCTGGGCAGCCTTCTGCAAGGGCGCGGTCCAGAGAACCTGATCCAGTGTCCGGCTTGCGACTGGGCTCGCGCCGGCCTCGGTGCAGGTACTGGCGCTTTTCTCGGATCTGTCTCCCTTCGCTGAGCGGCACACGGCTATTCTGCAGCCTGGACCAAGATGAGGCGAGCCACCCTGAGGTAGGTGGCAGGGAGTGGGAGGGCCTGGCCACGCGTTGTCTCTGAGTGCCCACGCCCTCCGTACCAGCTGGGAGGCGGCTGGGCGGAAGAAGTAGATCTGGGCGGGCGAAGCCAATGTGTTGGGCCGTAGGGCTTGGAGGCAAAGTGTGCCAGTTCACCATGAGCCCTTATGGACTTGGACCCATCCACCTAGATGGGGGGCACGCCGGCTCACTTTAACGATTTGGAGTCGGATATTAAAGGCAAAACAGTACTTGTAAGGGAGGAAGTTGGGTGTTCCCCAGAAATTCCTTTCTCTTTGCTCATCAAGGGTGTGGCTGGAAACTATTTTGGGGTAGCCCCACTTGTCAGAAAGCTAGTATTTGGAGTTCTACCTGACCTTGCCAGCCCTTTACTCTTCTTGAAGAACATTTTTAGGGTTAAGTGCATGACACACTTGGAATCTGACTTAAGTATTAGCACGTGGATAAAGATTGCAGGGCAACTTCGGCCCTCAGGGCCTTTAGGATTGTGTAACTAGAGCCTTGGTATTTAAAAGCAATCTCTCTCTCTCTCTCTCTCTCTCTCTCTCTCTCTCTCTCTCTCTCTTCCTCTCTTCCTCTCTTCCTTTCTTTCTCTTTCTCTTTTTTTTTTTTGAGACAGTTTCACTGTGTTACCAAGGCTGGCTTTGAACTCTCAACCCTGGCTATGCCACCACTCCCCCAACTGGAACTTCATCTTAAAGAGCAGCAAGGCCCTTGTAGGGGAGGTGTTTTAAACTGGACCCACTTGGGCAAGGAGACTAGCTTTTAGTACCAGCTGGTGCAGTTAAAGACTGATGCATTTATTTATTTTCAGGTGCTGGTCCTGGGGCTTAAACCCAGGCACTGGATGCTGTCAGTGCCCCCTCCTCCTTCCATGGCTAGTCGTCTGTCACTTGAGCTACAGATCTACCTCTTTTTGGTGGTTAATTGGAGATGATGGTCTCACGGACTTTTCTGCCTGAGCTGGCTTTGAACCATGATCCTGAGATCTTAACCTCTTGACTAGCTAGTATGACAAGTATGAGCCACCTGCACCTGGGTTGGACTGAGGCTTGTACACTCCTGGGTGTTGTCTGGATGTCCCCAATCCACTTTTCCAAATTCTGCTTTTTGGGGTTCTATAGTGTTCAGTTCTGCTTGTGTGTCTGCCACTCTGGTGCTGTCCAGAGGGGTTCTGACATTTAAATCATGTCAACAATCTTTTGGTGCTCCCGAATCTCTCACTGTTCCTGGGAACCTTAAGATCAGTTACGTGGCTTAATTCTGTTCCTCACAGCACCTTGAGTGTTGTTACACTTTTTCTTGCTAATAATAGATTTGAACTCAGGGCCTTGAGCTTGGTTGGAAGGTGCTCTATCACTTGATCTCCACCCTCATCCCCCTTTTCCTCTAGTTATCTTTCATTTAGGTCTTGCCTTTTTTGCCTGAGACTAGGCTGAGACTTTGATCCTCCTAGGTAGGGCATCCTGAATGGCTGGAATTACAGGTGCACCACCAGGCCCAGCTTATTTGTTGAGATGGGAGATTCATTTTTGTTTGCCAGTCTGGTGGCTTGAACTCGGGGCCTGGGCACTGCCCCTGCACTCTACCACTTGAGCCACAGTGCCACTTCTGGCTTTTTCTATGTATGTGGTACAGAGGAATAGAACCCAGGGCTTCATGCATGCAAGCCAAGAACTTTACCACTAAGCCACATTCCCAGCCCCTGAGATTCGTTTTTGTCTGGGCTGCCCTTGAACTTTGATTTCCTAATACCTGCCTTCTAAGCAGCTACGATTAAAGACATGAGAGCCATAACACCTAGCTTTACTACTCCACTTGAAGACAGGTTGAAAGTCAGTACAATAAGAGCACAGGCGACCAGCTTGCATTAGATATGTGAAAAGCCACTGGTTTGTCATGGGGCCTTGCATCCCTCTGCCCTCCATTTAGAAGTTCTTCTTTGCATTGAACTACCATAATCTTTTGTTTCCTTTCTTGTGAGGCCCATGGAACCTTTCACAGGTGCTTTGTCAGTGTCTAATGAGACAGAAACTGAGGTGATTAGATTGTTTGACTCATGTATAACCTATATAGCTTTTTTTTTTTTTTGCCAGTCTTGGGGCTTGAACTCAGGGTCTAAGCACTGTCCCTGGCTTCTTTTTGCTCAAGGCTAGCACTCTACCACTTGAACCACAGTGCCACTTTCAGCTTTTTCTGTGTATGTGGTGCTGAGGAATGGAACCCAGGGCTTTATGCATGCTAGGCAACACCCTACCACTAAGCCACATTCCCAGCTCCTGAAAGTTTGTGATTTTTTTTGTTTTGGGCTGGTCCTGGGGCTTGAACTCTGGGAATAGGCACTGTCCCTGATATGATTTTGCTCAAGGCTAGCACTCTACTCACTTGAGCCACATTGCCACTTTCAACCTGGATGACTTTCTAATTAAAAAAAAAATTCAGTGCTAGAGAGCAAACCTAGGACCTTGTGCATGCTAGGCAAGCACCATTGAGCTATATCCTCAGCCCTGTTCTTTTGGTCTTTAGAGGAGACTTTGAGAAAGAATGACTTTAAAAATGAATTTCTAGTAGTTGGGAATATGGGCTTAGTGGCAAGAGTGCTTGCCTTGTATACATGAAGCCCTGGGTTTGATTCCTCAGCAACAATTATACAGAAAAAGCCAGAAGTGGCGCTGTGGCATCAACTGGTAGAGTGCTAGCCTTGAGCAAAAAGAAGCCAGGAACAGTGCTCAGGTCCTGAGTCCAGTCCCAGGACTGGCCAAAAAAAGAATTTCTGGAATAATAGAACCCTGAGAATTGAATACGCATTACGTTCTTTCTTCCTATGATTGTGCTCTGGGATAGGAACTATTATTACCTGTTTTATAAATGAAGAAACAGGTTCATGATGGCTAGAGAATGTGCCCAATGTCACTCAATAAGAAACATGTGTAGGCTCTTAGCCCGTTTACCATGTGGCCTTTTCTAGGAAAGGATGGTGTTCATTGCTGTTTAGATCATGCTGCTCAGTAGAGTAACAGGACAAAAATCCTTGTGTATATTTGCACTTATCCCAATATGAGCAATTGGTTATATTCCTCCTGTTTGTGGTAAGAATTCAAAGTATTTGTTGTCCCTCTCACCAGTGGTATCTGATGGTTTTGTTCATTGGCTGATGCTTTACTACCTTAGCGATGCCTCCAATCTTGAATTCTAAGAATTTAGCCATTCAAAGTCAAGAGTCTACTTCTTACAGTGGATCTACTTCTGTATCTATTATAATTGCTAACTATAATTGCTAACTTAATTTTGGCCTGATTTTCTCTTCCAGCTAATGGTGGCAGTGGAAAGGATTCACTTTTCCCCAATGTGTTCTATAAAATCAGATGTGTTAACATATAGAGTGTTAGTTTCTGGGATGGCAGGATGATTTTTAGGGAATACATAACCCATTTCCTTCAGAAGATTTGGACCTATAGAAAATGCATAAGATAGAATTGTGAAAAGGGTGTAGTAAATTCAAATTATGTGTTCAGATAATGAAAATTAGAATGTTGAGGTCAAGAGGAGTAAAATGTGTGAAAGTACAGAAATGGAAACTTTGTGAAAAATAAAGCCAAAGTAAATAAATGTTTGTTAGTCCTATTATTGAAGAATGGAGCCAGGCTCTGCTGGCTCACACTTGAGCTACTCAGGAGGCTGAGATCTGAGGATTGTGGCTCTAAACCAGCTGGGGCAAGAAAGCCCATGACACCTTTATCTCTAATTGATTAAAAAAAAAAAAAAAGCTGGATGTGGAGGTATGGCTCAAGTCGTAGTGTACTAGCCTTTAGCAAAAATGGTAAGGGACATTGACCAGGTTCTGAGTTCAATCTGCAGTATTTATGCATGTGTGCATGTGTACACACACATACACATAAAGCCCAAATTGATAGCCCTGTACTAAACTTTGGGGTCTTTGTGGACCATCAGTGGTTATGTGACAGCCAAATGAAGTGACTGGCAAAGGTCAGTTAGCCCATGAGCAAGTTCTCATATTTCTGTGATTGTTGTAGTTAGATTAGTTGGCTTGGTGAAAGGTCAAGAATTTGTTCTCACAGCACATATGTGTCAAAACCACATGTAGGTCTTATAAAAAATAATTTTTACCAACTTCCTCCAAATGTTATAATTTGGAAGAGGAATTTATAGTAGCTTTTGCTCTTAAAAGAACTATATACTTCAATTTTTATTTTGGTTAGTCATCTCCACATTAGTTACAAAGAATTTTCTTCCTGGATGCCAGTGGCTCCTGCCCGTAATCCTAGCTACTCAAGAGGCTGAGATCTGAGGATGGTGTTCAAAGCCAGCCCAGGCAGGAAAATCTTGGACATTTTATATTTCCTGTCAACTGCACACACACAAAAAGCCAGAAGTGTTGCTGTGGCTCAAGTGGTAAAGTGCTCACCTTGAGCAAAAGAAGCTCAAGGGTAGCTCCCAAGACTGGCAAAAAAAACTTCTAAAAAACCAACAACTCAATGACAATGTTCCGCACAGCGTGCCACACACACACACACACACACACACACACACACACACACACACACACACACAAAAAGAATTTCCTAGTAACTTGACTAGAAGAGGGAACAGTATCTAGGATTCTTCACCTCTTCTATGCCTTCAATTGTGTTCTGAATTGGTTCCACCCTGATAAATAGATACAAATAAATGTGACCAACCTCTTGTTAAGAGGATAGGGGAGGTTCATTTGAGTACATCACGTTTATTCCATAGGAATTTAGGAAATTTCTTCAGAAGTCTACTAAGTACTTCCTTAGTCTGTAGAGGGTGAAGTCAAAGTTCAAAAGTGATTTATGGTAGGGCTTATCTTACTGAGCAAAAATGGTTTGACAGCAAGGAACAAACCAAGTATTCATAATTAGTTTTCTCAGTCATTGGTCAAATCAGTCCTGGGCTTCTAAAGCCAATGAATTAGAAAGAGCACAATTAAAACCATGAAATTGGATCTGGGAATGTGGCTTAGTGGTAGAGTTCTTGCCTAGCATGCATGAAACCCTGGGTTCGATTCCTCCATACCACATAAACAGAAAAAGCCAGAAGTGGCGCTGTGGCTCTAGTGGTAGAGTGCTAGCCTTGAGCAAAAGAAGCTCAGTGACAGTGCCCAGGCCCAGAGTTCAAGCCTCAGGTTGGTTTACATATATTTTTTTATTTAGTTTGGAGATAATTACGTAATTGGCTTTACTTCCTAGCACTGCTTGGGGGAGAGATGATTTGTGTAGTCCC
>NC_063188.1:98757881-98761452 GCF_023159225.1 Perognathus longimembris pacificus
TTTGGGAGGCCTCAGAGGTATTAATTCAATAATGAGGAATTGCTGGGGGACATCTTGATAATTGCAGTTGAGCCCCAGAGACAGAGAGATGATCCATATTCAGAGGGTTTCCACATTCTTTAAGGGCCCTAGGCCTCCACTGCCTGCTCCTTTTCCTTACTCCTTTCACTAGGGATGAAGGGCTGGGTGGATATTCCTGTCTAGACAGACTCACACGTACAAAAGCTGCCCACCAGCCTGATCTCATCTACCAGTCTTTTCAAGTCTCTGAGCCTCTGTGCTAGAGCCTTTCTGTGGTCCACAAGTTGATTTGAAGGCCATGGAATGTTCTGGATGCCCTCCTTTCAGGAGACTTGTAAATGATCACCCCATTTTGGAGTCTTGATTTTTCTTGCTTGGGTTGCTGTCTAGAAATCCAACCAAGCTGAGTTGCTAGTACTCATAGTAACCAACTCAAGGTGGATATTTGAACGATAGAAATGTCTTTCAGGTCCCCCCCCCCCGTATTCCTCTGGGATAATTTACATTATATTTTAATATAACTTTATAGGCCTAGAGTTCATTCTTAATTTTTTTTCTTACTTGTATGCAGTCACAACCCAGCCCTAAAAATATTAATGTGTTCGGGGAAGAAGGAACATCTCTTCTCAGCTGTGGGTGTGATGAGCAGGTCATATAAAAATAATTTCATGCTCTTTGGGGTTATTTTTAGGATGATGGTAGCTGCGATGTTTCAGGTAAAGGTCTCTATTAAAACTGCTTCTTATTAACAATTAGGAAAATACCTCTGGCTGAAACCACCGCCCTCGTGCCCTAGAAATACCTTACTTAAATACCCTGTTCAAACCACATTCCCCAAAAGGCCTGTTAGCTCTGAAGATGGGCAAAGGCTTCTCTTGTCAAGCCTTTGATTTCTAGGTGCAGGCGATTCCTGTCTCTAGAACGTTCCCTCCACCACCCCCCCCCAACACACAGCCAGGTCCTGCAGAGCCTCTGAAGGCAGCCAGTTGTGGCCCCCCTATTTCATGTCCCAAGAAAACAAGTCCCCGAAAATGTTCACTTGGGTGTCAGTTATTGTGAGAATTTTCTCCCATCCTGCAGAGCTCCCAAACTTAGGACAGTGAGTGCACTTAGGAGTTCACTACAGCTTTCTAGAAAGAAAGGAAGGAACTGCTTTGCCTTTCCTCGCTTTTTGTTTTCATTTCCAGGCAGAGCAGAGATTGTTTTCCTCATCCTCGAATAAACCCCAAATGTGAGAAAGAGCTGAGAGGGCAGCACCACCAATCTCTTCATCTCACCCCTTTTCCCTAGAGTTCCAAATACCTGCTTTCACTTTGCCTCACTAAGCCGTCGGGGTGGGGGTCATTCCCACTTTACAGATCCGAAAACTGAGGTTCAGGGGAGTTTTAAGGAACTTGCCTGAAGTCCTGCAGCCAAGCCGGGGCCAGCGCAGACAAAACAAAACCAACTCTTTTCTTGAAGCTTGGAAGCCTGGGCTAATGGGACTGAATAGTCACTAGAGAGGAGTTGAGACTGGGCTCTGTCCCATTGCACCTTGGCATCCACGAACCCCACCTAAGCCAGCGGCGAGGAGGGGGCGCACCCGCAGTGAGGGCAGGCCTGGCGGGCGCCGCCGAGCCCCCCGCGACCCCCCCCCCCCCCCGGCCTCTCTCCACCTTTGCAGGTGTGGTTCCAGAACCGTCGGGCCAAGTGGCGCAAGCGGGAGAAGGCCGGCGCCCAGACCCACCCCCCGGGGCTGCCTTTCCCGGGGCCTCTGTCGGCCACGCACCCGCTCAGCCCCTACCTGGATGCCAGCCCCTTCCCCCCGCACCACCCCGCGCTCGACTCGGCTTGGACCGCCGCCGCCGCCGCCGCCGCCGCCGCCTTCCCGAGCCTCCCGCCGCCGCCCGGCTCGGCCAGCCTGCCGCCCAGCGGGGCCCCGCTGGGCCTGAGTACTTTCCTGGGAGCCGCTGTGTTCCGGCACCCCGCCTTCATCAGCCCTGCGTTTGGAAGGTAACCTAGAGCCTCCGAGGCCGGCCGGCCTGCCTGCCTGCCTGCCTGTCTGTCTGTCTGTCTGTCTGTCTGTCTGTCTGTCACACACATGGATGCCCGGGTCAGGGAGGAGGCAGGAGATGAACAGGCTGCACACAGCTTTTTCTTTGGCTCTATCCCAGACTTAACACCCCCCTCCCCGCCCCCCCTCCCTGTCTCCATGGTCCCTTGGGGAAATCACAGTGGGTCTTGTAGGGACTGACTCGGGGCCCGAGCTGGAAGCGGGGGGGGGGGGGGGGGGGGGAAACAGTCCCAGGCACCTCGAGGAACCAAAGCCAAGCGAGGAGCAGCAGCGTTAGGTGCGGGCCGCAGCCCCCTCGCCAGCCGCCCGGGGCCCCCCGAGGTGCAGGTGCGTCTGCTTGTAGACTGCTGAGCAGGGGGTGACTTCTCAAGTTTTGCCAAAGTCCTTCACACGCCCCCCCCCCCCCAAAGGCCGGGGCCACCCTGCTATGGGGTTCCTCTGGGTGCATAGAATGATTTCTTCTTCCCCAGCCTCTATCCTTGTTACTCATATGACCCGATGCCAAGGATGCCCCTATATGCGCAACCGTGGAGCCCCACAGCGGCGCGAGACTGCGAAATAAGACACTGCTCATCGTGTATGATGACTCCTTTTCTTTAATGAACCATCGAATGACGAAATGAAAAAAAAAAAAAGATCTGTATAACCACACAGACAAAGAAACAAAAGAGGGTGCATTAAATTGGGAAGAGCAGAGAAAAATAAAATGAATGTTGCTTCACTGATCTCTCTTTGGGAGAACAAAGAAATAATAGATTCATCCAACTGCACAGTTAACCGAAATCCTCCTAGAGCAAATTAGACTTGAAGTCAAAAGTAGTTTCTTGGACCCAACTAATAAAATAGTGAGAGCGTGGAAGTATAGTTAGTGACTCAGTTTACTGAATGGAGCCAGGCCCTGCCACCTCCTCCCCCCCCCCCCCCCCCCCGGGTCACACATTTGTCGCTTTGTGGAAGAAAACAATTTGAAGTCTTGAGTCTCCTTCTCCCCACTTGCCCTCCCTGCCAGCAAATGACTTGTCCAACAGGCGAACCCCGGCTGGAACAGCCTTGGAGATTCAGGGTCTGGAAGGGTTGGGGGGGGTGGCCGGGGTGGCAGTCACAGGAGGAAGGGGGCTCCGGCAACCCAGGTGGGCTCATTTCTAACTGTGCAAGTGCTGACTGGGCCCCGCGGGGGGCTGGAGCCCTAGCGGTCTGGGGGATGAGGTGGCGGCGGCGCCGGGTGGAGGTGGGGGGCTTGGGGCGGCGGTGCGGGGTGGAAGGGCTGGCGGTCCGCACGCCCAGCAATCCCGGCGCCGCCTGGAGGCGGTGGCGCTGGCGGGGGGCCTGGGGCTGGAGGCCACAGGGCCCCAGAAGGCAGCCGGGAAAGGGTGGCCGCCTGGCGCCGGGACCTGGGGCCTAAGCCCTCTACAGAGCGGAAACCAACAGGCGGGCGCCCCCCACCACCTCCCCCCAGGCCTTGGCGGGGCGCCGGGCAGCTTGGCCCGGCCCGGGAGG
>NC_063188.1:98761552-98774052 GCF_023159225.1 Perognathus longimembris pacificus
GGCTTTGGTTTCCTCACTGCATCTGAAATTGAGGGTGCATAGTTGAGTATCTCCAGATCTCTTCAGCTTATAAAAGTCTTTGATGCCAGGCTTGGTGGTAGACACATGGAATCCCACGTGCTTGGGAAGCAGAGGCTCAAATAAAAGCCTTTGGTGCTAAGATAATTAGTGGACTAATTTTTTTTTTTTGCCAGTCATGGGGCTTGGACTCAGGGCCTGAGCACTGTCCCTGGCTTCTTTTGCTCAAGGCTAGCACTCTGCCACTTGAGCCACAGTGCCACTTTGGCGTTTTCTGTGTATGTGGTGCTGAGGATCGAACCCAGGGCTTCATGCATGTGAGGCGAGCACTTTACCACTAAGCCACATTCCCAGCCTGGACTATTAGTTTTTAAAACATGGTAAGACTGCATTTCATAATAAGATAAGAATTTTTTGGATTTCAGGGAGAAAGATGGTAGTGTAGAGAATAATTTTGCTTTATCTTTATTCTCTTATTTTCCTACAGTTCTTATTGGCTACATGCACACCAAAAATCATTCTGTTAAGATGTCTCCTTTATCCATAGTCACAGCCCTGGTGGATAAGATTGGTAAGTAGCAGTAGTTTCTAGGCATGTTTATAATTTTTAGTAATTAGAAGATAATGTTGAGATAAGAGGAAGTACTCTTACAGGGAACTTTTGAATACACTAACAAGGTATTTATAATTAGGTATAAGGGCTTTGCATAATTCCAGTTTTATTTTTATATTCTTTACATTGTTTACAGTTTTCAAAAGACATACACATTTATTTTCCGGGTTCTAAAATTAGTTTGGAAGACCAGAAATAAATGTACTAGAATTTGCCAATTTTCCCAGTGATAGTGTACATTTTTTTTTTTTTTTTTTTTTTTTGGCCAGTCCTGGGCCTTGGACTCAGGGCCTGAGAACTGTCCTGGCTTCTCCGGCTCAAGGCTAGCACTCTGCCACTTGAGCCACAGCGCCGCTTCTGGCCGTTTTCTGTATATGTGGTGCTGGGGAATCGAACCTAGGGCCTCGTGTATATGAGGCAGGCACTCTTGCCACTAGGCTATATCCCCAGCCCGATAGTGTACATTTGTAGGACAGACAAATGTTGATGGGGTTTGCATGCTGATTCACTTTCTGTTTTCAGATATGTGTAAGCAGAGCTTAAGCCCAGAGCGGGACATTAAGCTTAGTGGCCATGTGAGCTGGGTTGGGAAGACATCCATGGAAAGTGAAGATGAAAATGGTTCCAGGTATGTATACACCTGAGATTGTCCCCATTTAAATACACAGTGGCAGAGGAAATAATCCATATGCAGGCGTGTAGCTCATAAGAGCTAGATTAACAACTGACAGTTTGTGACATACACATGCTTGATTAGTAGCTTCCTTTTGGGAAAAGATGGTCATGCTCTTTAATGTTTACATTTCATATTTATTTGTAATCCTATATCATGTCAAGGTGCGTTTTTCTATTTTTAACAAGGGAGATTTCACAAGTCTGAGTTATGTTAGATGTGAATATGGTTAATCACTGATTATTTTTCCTAGGGCTGCTGTATCTCAAAGTGGCTGTATCACAAAGTACCACAAACTGGTGGCTTAATAATCCCAGAAATTGCCAGGCACAGGGGGCTTATACCTGTAATCCACTTAGGAGGCTAAGATCTGAGGATTGTGGTTTGAAACCAGCCGAGGCTGGAAAGTCTGTGAGACTCTTATTTTTAGTTAGCCACCAAAAGCTGGATGTGTAACAATGGCTCAAGTGGTATAGAGTGCTAGCCTTCTGTAAAAAGCTCCAGCACCATGCCCAGACTATTGAGTTCAAGCTCCATAACCGGCATACACATACATAAATCTCAGAAAATGCTAGGTAAGGTAGTACATGCCTATAATTCTAGGCACTGAGCAGGTGGAGGCCAGGAGGATTGAGGTTTGAGGCCAGGCTGGGCAAAAAGTTAAGCCCTCATCTCAACAAGCGACTAGGCATGGTGGCACAAAACTGAGACCTTATCTGAAAAGAAAGCAAAAAATGACGAGGGGCATGGCTCAAGTAATAGAGTACCTCTATAGAAAGCACAAGGCCCTCAGTTCAAACCTTAGATCAAACAAAACAACCCCCCTGCTTAAAATTTATTGTCCCGCAGTTTGGAGACTATAAGTCCAAAATGAGGATGTCAGTGATGCCACGTTCCCCTTGCAACCTGTAAGCGCGAGCTTTCCTTGCCTTTTCTGAGTCTCTGTCTCTGTCATCACATTGCTGTCTCCTTTCATTATGTCTCTTATTAGTCTGTGAATCATATTGAATTAGGGCCCAACCTATTCCAGCATAACCTCATCTTAGCTAATTATGTCTGCAGTGTCCCTGTTTCCAAAGAAAATGACTCTTGTTGGTTGGAGTTTAGATTCCCATCTATTTTTTTTTTTTTGCCAGTCCTGGGCCTTGGGCTCAGGGCCTGAGCACTGTCCCTGGCTTCTTTTTGCTCAAGACTCTACCACTAGAGTCACAGCACCACTTCTGGCCGTTTTCTGTATATGTGGTGCTGGGGAATCGAACCCAGGGCTTCATGTATACGAGGCGAGCACTCTTGCCACTAGGCCATATTCCCAGCTCCCATATTTTTTTTTGTGTGTGTGTGTGTGTGCTAGTCCTAGGGCTTGCAGGACTTGAACTATGTCCCTTGGTTTGTTTTTTCTTGTTCAAGGCTAGTGTCCTACCACTTGAGCCTCAACTCTGCTTTTGGCTTTTTGCTGATTAGTTGGGGATAGGAGTCTCTCAGGTTTGTCTTCAGGATGGCTTTGAATCTCTATCCAACAGATCTAAGCCTCCTGAGTAGCTAGGATTACAGGCATGAGCTACCAGTACCACAGCATCTAAGCTGATCTTGAATCCCATCACGCACCTTCTCAAAAACATTCCATGACCCTCATCTGTGGATGAAGTCTAAAGCATTTGATAAGCAAGTGCTCATTAACTAGCTCCATTTTACTTTTCCAGCTATATTCCCTCCTTACCATTATGTACCTTCTTAGTACTCACCTCTGGTCGCTGCGTAGCCTAAGAGTAGGGAGTGAGTTATATATGTTTACATTCTCAGTACTTGGCATTTGCAAATTCATTACAGTAAAGCATACTTTAGGCCAGGTACTGGTGGCTCACGCCTGTAATCCTAGCTACTCAGGCTGAGATTTGAGGATCATGGTTCAAAGCCAGCCTGGCAGGAAAGTTCCTGAGAATCTTATCTCCAATTAACTACCAAGAAAACCAGAAGGACGCTGTGGCTCTAAGTACGAGAGTGCTGCTAGCCTTGAGCAAAAGAGCTCAGGGGCAGCGCCCAGGTCCTGAGTTCAAGCCCCACAATCGGCACCAAAAAATAAATTAAAAACAGCTTAATTTACATAGTGAATGAGTGAGCTTGTTACTTATGCTTTTTCTTTTTGCCTGAATTTCCCTGTGCCCTGGTTCCTGGCCAGGTACATTCTTACTTTGCTTCATGTTTGACCTCTTTCTGCAGAACAAGTTACAAACATATTGTTTCTCTTTCACTAGACAACAAACTCCATAATACCAGGACCCAAATGAAGTCCCCTAGACTACTTTCTTTTTTGCCAGTCCTGGGGCTTGAACTCAGGGCCTGATCACTGTCTGTGGCATCTTTTTCCTCAAGGCTAGCACTCTGCCACTTGAGCCACAGCACCACTTGTGCTTTTTCTATGTATGTGGTGCTGAGGAATTGAACCCAGGGCTTCATGTATATGAGGCAAGGACTCTACTAACTAGCCATATTCCTAGCCCCCTAGCCTACTTCTGACACTCATTCAATTTAGCAATTTACTGAGCACCTATTCTGTGCTGAGGGATATGCCGCCTGCCCATCTTTGTGCTGAATGAAGACAGGTAGTCTGTCTACAAAGAGCTCAATGTACAGAGCAGGATGGTCTTACACTTCAGTGGTTAAAATGATCCAGGTGCCTGTGACTCACACCTATAATCTTAGTGCTCAGGATGCTGAGATCTGAGAATTGTGTTCAAAGCCAGCACGAGCAGGAAAGTCGGTAAGACTCTTTATTTCCAATTAACCACCAAAAAGCGAGAAGTGGATCTTTGCTTAAGTGGTAGAGTACCCGCCTTGAGCTAAAAAAAAGCCAAGCAAGAGTGGGGAGGCCCTGGGTTCAAGCCCCAGAACCAGCACACACACAAAAATAGTTTTATTATTATCATCATTTCTTGGCCAGGATGCTTGGCCCTTTGTACAGGAACATCCTTTGTTCTGAAGGCTTTCCCTCTGGTTCCCACTAGAGGGCGCCAGACACCACTCCATATACCTGGATGCCTCCCACAGGGGTAGGTTCTACCTCTCTCCCACTGAAAAATCACCATGAAGAGGACATTTTAGGAGCTCTGATGAACTGGGCCTGGGGAACCTGCATGGAGCCTGGGGGCAAGCAGAGTGCCCGGAAGTGTGAGGCCCAGCGAAAGGACATCAGGCAGAGGCATGGCTGAGAATGGAACCCCAGCCTGTGTGTCCGAGCCATTGTCTCTAGCCCCAGCTAGCAAGAAAGGCGGAGGTGTGGAGGCAATGTTTGTAAATCGCTGGCAAGCAGTCTTGCACTGTGTTGAAGGCTTGCAGTGCAGGTGCTGGGAGAAACGAGACGCACTGAAGCTAGGATTAAGGAGGGAAGAAGCGTAGTATGCTGACCTCTAGTACCTGCTGGGGAGGGAACTGGACACATTTTTGGGTTAGAAATAGCTTCTTTCAGTACCTTGTCTCTGTGTGTGTGCGCATGTGTGCACACGTGCATGCACATGTGTGCCTCAAGTGAGGCTTGAACATGGCTTTGTGCTTGGGTTTTGAGGTTGGAGCTCTCTACTTGAGCCACAGTTCCACTTCCGGCTCCCCCCCCCCACCCCCGATTAACTGGAGACTGGTAGTGGCTTCAGACCTTGCTCCTCAGGTGTCAGCCTCCCGAGTAGCCTAGATTATAGGCATATACTTATAGCGTCTGGCTCACTATTTTATTTTTATTTTTATTTTTTTTTTTGGCCAGTCCTGGGGCTTGGACTCAGGCCTGAGCACTGTCCCTGGCTTCTTCCCGCTCAAGGCTAGCACTCTGCCACTTGAGCCACAGCGCCGCTTCTGGCCATTTTCTGTATATGTGGTGCTGGGGAATTGAACCCAGGGCTTCATGTATACGAGGCAAGCTCTCTTGCCACTAGGCCATATCCCCAGCTACTATTTTATTTTTTGGATCTGCCTCTCTTGGTTGTTTTGTTTGCCAGTCCTGGGGCTTGAACTCAGGGCCTGAGCACTGTCCCTGGCTCTTTGCTCAAGGCTAGCACTCTACCACTTGAGCCATGGCGCCACTTTCAGTTTTTTCTGTATATGTGGTGCTGAGGAATCGAACCCAGGGCTTCATGTATACGAGGCGAGCACTCTACCACTAGGCCATATTCCCAGCCTGAGCTGCCTCTCTTGGCTGTACAGGCTTATAGGAATAAATACCTCCCAGAACCTCCAAAGCCAATGCATTGTAAATATTTAACTTAATTCGTAGACACATCACTGGTCCGCCCTTTCTTGGGAGCTCCTGTGCTTGCTTGGCTAAGGAGCATGGCCGTGGGCTTATAGCGGGCATGCAAGCCGTCTGACAGTGTTAGTGTCTGTGAGTGTGCTAGGAGGTCCAGCTGGTGCATGTGCCTTCAGGAAGAAGTGCAGGGGCCCCGAGGAAGCTCAAATTCCATGTGATGTGGGTAGTTCAGAGCTGATTCTTGGGAGAGCCCTCTGTGGCCTTTGCCTGTGGGTCTCCATTATTCCCAGCTCCGCAGACCTTCCTAGCACTTGTCAACCAGTGCTGTGTTTGGGTTGTGAGCTGACTATCTCTTTCACTGGCTGAAGGGCTCCATGGTCATCTTTGCCATTCTCTAAGCCTCATGCTGTTCTGGCTTAAGGCAGACCTGTGTGAATGGTGGTCAACGAATACACTTCTACCTCTCTCTCTCTCTCTCTTTTTTTTTCCCCATTTCATGCTTTCTCAAAACAGGCATGCCCTCAGAAGTGTGGTAGGTGTTCCTCAAGAATGCAGTTCTTATATCTCCTTTTTCTTTCCTTTATTCTTTAGTTGCAAGATGATGCATTTTGTCCTGTTTTGGATGCAACGTTTGTAATGGTGGCTCGTGATTCTGAAAATAAGGGTAACTGATTATTTTTTCATAATTCTTTATTTTGAAGAATTTCAAAGAGAAGACTACAATGAATTTCCATATATGCATCTCTTGGACTTCAATAGTTTGAACTGCAATTTGGGGGCAAATTTATCTGTTTTTTTTTCAATGAAAACACATAAACCAAGCACTGGTAGCTCACACCTAAAATCATAGCTACTCAGGGTGAAATCTGAGGATTACAGTTGGAAGCCAGCCCAGGCAGACAAATCCAGGAGACTCTTATCTCAAGTTAACCAGCAAAAAGCCAGAATGGGAGGCATGGCTCAAGTGGTAGAGTGCTTGCCACAAACCAAAAGGGTGAAGCCCTGAGTTCAGGCTACAGTACTGCCTTCCCTCAGAAGAAAATGTATAATATTTAAAAATAAATCTTAGACATGATATTTTACTTCTACATATTTTAGACATCTTTTCGAAAAGAAGCTATTTTAATGTATGTGTTAACTCATTCATATTAGTGAGGTTTGTTGTAATGTTTCCACACAGTCGCGCAGCAAGCATGGAGGAAATCCAACACATTTGCAGGCTCTAGTAATCACCATTTTACTTTCAGGTCAAATTTTTTTTTATTAGCTCCCATATTTGAGAATCTTTTATGGAAGCTCTGTCTCTCTGTATCTGGCTTATTTCTCTTTAGTCTAATGCCCTCTAGTTCTATCCATTTTGCTGCACTTAATTGTATTTCTTTTTTTTTTCCAGTTGTGGGGCTTGAACTCAGGGCCTGAGCACTGTCCCTGGCTTCTTCTTGCTCAAGGCTAGCACTCTACCTCTTGAGCCATAGCGCCACTTCTGGCCATTTTCCATACATGTGGTGCTGAGGAATTGAACCCAGGGCTTCATGTATACAAGGCAAGCACTTTACTACTAGGCCATATTCCCAACCCCTCTTTCCCCTTTTTTGTTTGTAACTGGCCACTCAAGCTACAGTTCCCCTTCCAGAATTTTGCTGTTTAATGGGAGATGACTCTCCTGTATTTATTCTGGGCTGGTTATGAACTGCAATCCTCAGATCTCAGCCTTTTGAGTAGCTAGGATTATAGCATGAACCATAGGTGCTTGGCTGCTCAGTTTATTTTTGAGCTACAGTTGTGCTTCTTGCCCAGGTGTGCCTTTGTACCATGATCCAACCTATTTTGGGCTTCCCATCTTAGGTAGGATGTCAGAATCTGTTACCACCCAAAGTTTCTTTTATTGATATAGAGTCATGCAGAAGTTTTGGTCTGGGCTGTCCTGGAACTCAGTTCTTCTGATCCTAGGCTCCCATCTCCCATGTAGATGAAATGCCGGGTATGAGTCACTGCATTCATCTATTGATTGAGATGGTGTCTTGTGAACCTTTCAGCCTGGGCTGGCCTCACACTTGATCTTTTTTTTTTTGCCAGTCCTGGGGCGTGGACTCAGGGCCTGAGCACTGTCCCTGGCTTCTTTTTGCTCAAGGCTAGCACTCTGCCACTTGAGCCACAGCGCCACTTCTGGCCACTTTCTGTATATGTGGTGCTGGAGAATTGAATCCAGGGCCTCATGTATACGAGGCAAGCACTCTTGCCACTAGGCCATATCCCCAGCCCACACTTGATCTTCTTGATCTGAGCTTCTTAGGGTAGCAATGATTACAGGCATGAGCCACAGGCACCTAGCTTAAAGTATACAAATTATGCTTGATTTTATATCGTGTGTATGTGCGTGTGTGCGTGCACACATGCGTGTTCTGGAGCTTGAACTCGGCCTCATGCTCTTGCTTGGCCTCTTTGCTCAAGGCTGGGGCTGTAGCTCTTGAGCCATGCCTCTACTTCCTTTAAGTTTTTCTATAGCAGCTTTAATAAAGACATAATTTCTATGCCACACAATGGAGTCATTGAAAGTGTACAGTGTGAAACTGTACATCTTAATATTGTTCATGTGTTCACAAGTTGTGCAGTGTCTCTAATCTGTTGTAATGCAGCATAATTGTGTGTCCCCACTACCCTCCTAGGCTTCATGTCACCAACTTGTTGTAAGGGTACACTGTTCCATTACAAGTTCCAACTTATTCATGGTGATTTTTCTTTCTTTCTCTCTCTTTTCATGTGCAGTACTGGGCTTGAACTTGGGTCCTGGTGCTGTCCCTGAGCTCTTTTGTTCAAGACTACTGCTCTACCATTTGAGCCACATCTCTACTTCTTCCTCCTCCTTCTTTCCCCTCCTCTCTTGTTTCTTTTTGGTAGTTAATTGGAGATAGAGTCTCACAGACTTTCCTGCCGGGACTGGCTTGAGCTTCGATCCTCAGATCTCAGCCTCCTGAGTAGCTAGGTTGTAGGTATGAGCCACTGTCACCTGGCTTTGCTTTTGTTCTTGTGTGGCTCTCTCTTGCTACTACTAACTGTCGATGGGAGTAGGGTCTGCAGCCTGTGTGAACTGGATTAAGCACAGGGCAGATTGGGCACAGTGTCACTGTGTTGCTCATGCTCTATCAGGTGCATCATTTCAGGAGGCATATTTTGTTTTCATGATGATGCTATGATGCTTATTCATGCAGTGGATTCTTTAAATTATCTTTAAGTAGTTGTACAAAAGAGTTGCCATTGACAAAAGCAGCTTACGAAAAGAATGCGTTTTGGTCAATGTCCCTTTGAACATTCTCACCTCTCCCTCCCAACCCCCTCTCCTTCCTCTTCGTTTTCTTGAAAATATGGAACATTTACCAGATTTGTGTGTTGTCTTTTCTCAGGAGCCATGGTAATCTTCATACCAATTTTCGTATATATGCTCCTAAAGCGAGCACTCAAGCAGTAAATTCATGGTTCCCAGCAACATTTATGCCCAAGGTAGACAAAGAGAAAACTCTGTACTTGGTGGAGGAGGGCATGCGATTTGATTGTTCTTTGTACAGGACATTCTGGCAGCCTGAGAAAGTCTTACTTGTACTAGAAACTTAGTTTTGGAATCATCAATGAGAATTTTTTTTAATGTAGAAATCTTCAGTTACCTAATGTCACAGGTGGTGTGCATTGAAGAGGCAAAGGCAAGAGCATTCGAGTTTGAGACCAGTCTGGGTTATATAGTGAGACCCTATCTAACAGGAAGAAAAAAGAAAAGTACTTTAGCCAGCACCAGTAGCACATGCCTGTCATCCCAGCTAGGTGGGAGGGGTACTATCAGGACGGTTGTGATTCCAGCCTGGGGAAGAAATGCCTGGGAAGAAGCTGAGCCCGATGGACGCCTAAACAAGATGGGTCATGAGCCGCATGATGGCACAGGGAAGGAATTGACATTCAGTCTCACAAGTAACCAGAGCAAATCATAAGTTAGAAGTGTGGTTCAGGCAATAGAGTGCATGCGTAGCAAGCACAGGCCCTGAGTTCCAATGCCATGAGTTCAAATCCCTGTACTATCCCTGCCTAAAAAAGGAGAGGAGGAAAATACCTTGACTAACTTGGATCTGAGAAAGGACTGGCGCCCATCGATTCCTTGCTATTCCTACAAACTGCTTTTCAAACACTGATGCCATTGCTTAAAGTTGCTCTCAGAGGATGCTTCTTGTTTTCTTAAATTTTATTGTCAAGGTGATGTACAGAGGGCCTTCTAACTTTCTAAACTCCATTTCAGTTCTTTCCTATCCACCAGTGCTTCGTTGAGTTCTGGATTCTATCACAGTGAAGAAACTAGCTGTGGGCTGGGAAGATGGCCTAGTGGTAAAGTGCTCTCCTTGCATTCATGAAGCCCTGGGTTCTATTCCTCAGCACCACATATATTAAGAAAAAGCCGGAAGTGGTGCTGTGGCTCAAGTGGTAGAGTGCTAGCCTTGAGCTAAAAGAAGCCAGGGACAGTGCTCAGGCCCTGAGTTCAAGCCCCAGGACTGGCAAAAAAAAAAAAAAGAAAACCAACAAAAACCTAGCTGTTTTCCTAAGTTTTTATTTTGGAAAGTAGACGAATGCAACAAACCTGCACCTCATTTTTACCAGTTAGCAGGATACCACATTTGTCTTACTCTGGCATTTTGTGAATATGGGCTTAAAGTCGAGCCTTTTTGTTCGAGGCTGGTTCTCTACCACTTGAGTCACAACTCCATTTTCAGGGCTTTTGCTGGTTAATTGGAGATAAAAAATCTCAGACTTCTACTTAGGCTGGCTTTGACCCATGAGTCTCAGATCTCAGACTCTGAGTAGCTAGGATAGGTGTGAGCACTGGCTCCCAATTTGCTGTGTTTCTCTGAATCATCTGAGTGGAAGTCTGAGGTGGCTCTACCTGTCAGTGGTTTAGCTTGTATCTCCTAAGAATAGACAATTGTCCTACACAACCTTCATGTCTTTATATTACATCTAAGAAATGTAGCCAGGCACTGGTAGCTCGTGCCTATAATCTTGGGTACTTAGGAGGCTGAGGTCTGAGGGTTGCAATTTGATGCTAGCCCAGGCAGGAAAGTCTGTGAGACCCATCTCCAATTAACTGCCTAAAAACTGGAAGTGGAACTGTGGCTCAAAGTGGTAGAGCACTAACCTTGAGCAAAGAAGCTCAGGGACAGTGCTCACGTCCTAAGTTCAAGCCCGTGACTGACCAAAATAAACTTAATGGTAAAGCAATGATCTATTATATGATCCATATTTAGCTCTCACCACTCGTTTCTAAAATATCCTTAATACCTTTGTCTGTAGACTTAGGATCTGATGAAGAATCATATATTACATTTGATTACCGTGTTGATTTAGAAGACTCCCCTGGCCATTTTCTTTTTCTTTTTCCTGTGCTGGTACTGGGGCTTGAACTCAGGTCCTTTTGTTCTGCTTTTTTGTCTCAAGGCTGGTGCTCTAACATTTGAGCCATACCTCTACTTCCAGCTTTTTGCTAGTTAAATGGAAATGGAGTTTCTTGGATTTGTCTGCCCAGCGTGGGTTTGCTCTGTGATTCTCAGATTTCAGCCTCCTGAGTAGCTAGGATGATAGATGTAAGCCACCAATGCCTTGCCATTTTCTGTCTTTTAAGACACTGATTGGCATTCACTTTTGGTGGTATTACGGTTGAAGTCAGGAGTTGTGCTTGTTTAGCAGGTCCCCTACCATTGAAGCCATTCTCTCAGTCCCTTTTTGCAATCGGTAATTTTCAAGATAGTGTCTCAGTTATACCCAGGCTACCCTAGACTGTGATCCATTTATGCTTCCGTTTGTTGCTGGGCAGGGATGACATTGGTTAATATGGAGTCTCATGAACTTTTATGCGCAGGCAGGCCTGCCTTACATTGGGGTCACCTGATCTCTGAGGCCTCCAAGTAGCTAAAATTACAGGTTTGAAGCACTGTGCTCAGTGACATTGACTTTTTTGTGTGTGTTGGTCTTGGTGCTTGAACTCAGGGCCTAGGTATTGTCCTTGAGCATTTTTTGCCCAAGGCTTGCATTTTGTAGTTAATGGGAGATAAGAGTTTATGTGTCTTTGAACCAAGATCCTCCGATCTCAGCCTTCTCAGACATTCACATTTTGTGAGGATTCCTTCAGCCTCTTCCATACATAGGCCCATATTTGACTGTTTTCTTATGATGAGAATCAAGTTAAAATATTGGGCAAATGCCAGAATTTTTTTCATAATGTGCATTTTCTAGTATTCCTTTCTTTTTCTTTTGTTGGTCGTGGGGCTTGAACTTTGGTCCTGGGCACTGTCCCTGAGCTCTTCAGCTTAAGGCTAGGGCTCTACCACGTAAGTCACAGCGCCACTTCCAGTTTTCTGGGTGGTTAATTGGAGATAAGAGTCTCACAGACTTTCCTGAACTGGCTGGCTTTGAACTGCAATCCTCAGATCTTAGCCTCCTGAATAGCTAGGATTACAGGTATGAGCCACTGGTGCCTGGCTTCTAGTGTTCTGTAACAAGAAGGCTTCTTTTATTATTTTCAGTGTTCATGTGTAATCAGTAAGCTTTACCTAAAACAAATAGTAAATCTGGTGGGTAGCAGGGTGCCAATGGCTCATGACTGTAATCCTAGCTACTGTGAAGGCTGAGCTCTGAGGATCACGGTTTGAAGCCAACCTGAACAGAAAAGTCCTATGAGGCCCTGAGTTCAAGCTCTATAACTGCAAAAATAACCAACCCCCCTCCCAAACCCAAACCAAAACATGAGTGGGGAAGTGACTCATCTTAAATTATTATGCAATAGCATTTTTTGGTTGGTCATGGGTCTTGAACTCAGGGCCTGGGTGCTCCCTAGCTCTTTCTGCTCAAGGTTAATGCTCTACTGCTTTGAACCACAGCTCCACTTCTGGTTTCCTGGTGGTAAATTGGAGTCTCACAGACTTTCCTGTCTGGGC